>NW_020837960.1:19445053-19454703 GCF_003676395.1 Aethalodelphis obliquidens | reverse complement strand
ATATATATATATATATATATATATACACACACACACACACACACACACATATATATACATATCCATGAAAATGAGATCATAAAGTATTTATGAGGATTTTCTTATATGAAAAAGTCATATAACCTACTTCCAAAGGATGTCACAATTGTCCTTCTGTGGTGCCGCCTTTACCTGTTGCAGTGACGAGGCGCCGTCACTGGGTGGAGAAGCACAGTTGGAAGCTGCTGGTATGAACTACACAATCCTGATTAACAAAACTGCAAGGCAGAGATTGCCTGTTCTGACATAATCATCGCCACGTCTCTGGCTCAACTTGCCCACTTGCAACTGGCACCCACGCAGATCAGGTAAGAACAATGTCACCAACCACTTTTTAGTAAGCATGTGAAGCGAATGACATATGTTTATGGGCTCCAAAATTGGAATATCCAGGAAAGATCAAGTGACTCTTCTGACTGTCTTGGTGGTCCTCGTGATCTTGCCCAGGATAACAAGTAAGTACCTGAGGCATGAGAAATCAGACCCATCTTTGGTTGGACCTTTCATTTGCTAAATGGCCATTGCCAGGTCTCTTCACACCTATATCTGTTTCTAATTTTCAAATAGGATAATGATCTCTTCCAACCTCATTCTAGAACAACTAGAGAAGGTGATAACAACATTCTAATTCTCTCCAGACTATGGAATACTACAGCACTTTGTGATTGTCACTGCCACCACACATTCATGAAATTGACAAATAAGTAACAACAGAATAATTAAATTCTTCCCAGTGTCTTTTTCTGAAAATAGTTGAAATATGGAAATAAAATTAACCTTACAGGGCTTCCCTGGTGGCACAGTGGTTGAGAATCCGCCTGCCAATGCAAGGGACACGGGTTCGAGCCCTGGTCTGGGAAGATCTCTCATGCCGTGGAGCAACTAAGCCCGTGCGCCACAACTACTGAGCCTCCGCTCTAGAGCCCGCGAGCCACAACTACTGAAGCCCGCGCGCCTAGAGCCCGTGCTCTGCAACAAGAGAAGCCACCGCAATGAGAAGCCTGCGCACCGCAACGAAGAGTAGCTCCAGCTCGCCGCAACTAGAGAAAGCACACGCGCAGCAACAAAGACCCAACGCAGCCAAAAATAAATAAATAAAATAAACAAACTTATTTTAAAAAAAATTAACCTTACAAATAAGCACCAACATTCCAAGTTGAAAGAGACTTTTATTTGGGGGTGAATTTTCTCCCTAGGTTTATACCATGTGGTTCCTCACAAGCAAGAAAATTGGGCATAAAAGCATTTTGGTACCCACACAGCTGGAATAAACTACACTATCACCACTGAAGGCAGATTACAGATAAAACTGAACAGTTGAAAACATCATCTCTATTGCCTTGGGTTTGTTTACTATTCCTTCCTGAGTCTATGACAGGAATTAAAATAATAGAAACTTAGACAATAAACCCATTAAATCAAGGATACAAGAACAATCTCTAAATAATGAAATGGAAGAAACAACAATACCAAAAAGCCTTGAACAAAGATAGTTATTTTAACGAAGTACTAGGTATAGTTCGGACTTGCTGTTCTCTTCTTTCATAAATGTTTAAAGTCGCTGTTTCTCAGAGTGCTAAGAAAGATACTCAATTCTGAAACTGCAGCTTTAACCTGCTAAATAAAGTTGGATGTTCCAGAAAAGTAGGATATGGGTAGATGTGACCATAGATTCTGAATTTAGGGTAAATGTCTGCCTTACGTTTATCTCCCTCTATCCCCAACTAAAAAAAAAAAATTTTTTTAAGAAAATGTAAAGGAGCTTATCTTACAACAATGACGGTATTGTCTCAAATGCTTGCATTTCCTTAGCCTTAAATTCTTCTACTGTGATCTTCCAGGGAAAAGACCTTGGTGGTTTGGTTGTCCTCATCTGACACATTAGCCACAAGCCTTTCACATACAGAAAACCGGAGTCATGTATAAATAAGCGCTCATGGAATCACTTTCAAAATACCCGACACTGCATTTTCAGAAAGTAGTCTCTATCGTAGGCCCATCAATTACTGTAATCACATCTCCCACTGGCTAGACACCAGTCAGAACATATTTTAAGAATTCAAAGGCCACTCTGTCAAAGACAAACCAGCTTGACTTTGGTTCCAGTATTCAGATGGGAAGGCGGCAGTTCCTGGTGGCCCAGGACTTCACTGAGCTGTCCCAGGGGACAGCTGCTGGGGACTGACCTCACTGCGGCTCCTCAGCCACAGGAAGAATCAGGCAACTGCCTGATTTTGCACAAATTTTCATTTCCTCCCCGTGTAGATCCTGAGGCTTGACGGCCCTGTGATTCAGGACGCAATGTGAAGGAGGAAGGTGAGCCCTGTTCCCTGTGATATGACCCCTCCAACTGAAGAGAGGGCAGCAGAAATTCTGCCCTTGGCCTTGGGTTCCCTGATGAACCAGCTTGATCCCCAGCTTTCTCTGGCAGAGGCCGACAAGTCTTCCTGGACACAGGCTGGGGACAATGGTCTTCTCCAGTCTGGCCAGGCTTAACCCTGGCAAAGAACATGAGCTTCTATCCGTGAAGAGCCTGTATAGCTAGAGGCAAAGCCATTTCTTCCAGTCCCGTGGGAGGTGGCATGGGGAGGCAACTCAAAGAAAACGGCCACTTTGAAAGCACGTGTGTTTCTGTGATTTGGTCATTGGAGGGACAGCTCCCAGGTCCCTGTCAGGCATGCTCCACAGCCATGCTAGAGGTGGTTCAGCATTGATAGTTGATCCCTTGCATAGGTGCCTAGAGGCATGACCATGGGATCCCCCGGAGGTGCCCCAACGAAGCCCGTATTTGGAAGGCGAGACGTCCCACTAGGTCACATTAGGTCTCATTTATGACACACCTTACCTCACAGTTGAGGTACCTCCACCCGTGTACTCAGGAGAATCATTCAGGTGTGTGTTCTGTAAAGTTGATCATCCTGCTTAATCTGGACCTTCTCCATAACTGCTCCATCAGCCTATGTTATTCTGGGTTTCCTTTTCCAATCACATGCTTCAGATCAAATTTTCAAATACCTGTGAAACTGTGCTACGAAAAACCTTAGATAGTGAAGAAATTTTATAAGCATTTTCACTTAACTCACACGTTTGCAGAGGTTCTCAAAGGATGCCAGGGAGCACCCGCATCTCCTGGGAACTTGTTAGAAATACAGATCCTCAGGCCCCACCCCAGACCTACTAAATCAGAAACTCTGAGGGTGGAACTCAACAGTCTGTGTTTTCACAAGGTCTTCTTTGATTCAGAAGCAGGCTCAAGTTTGAGAACCACTGGCCTAAAAGAGAGCTTTCTCTTCATCGTGGGCAGTGAGGGCAAAGACATATACATATGAAATGTTTAGATATCATCTGAATGCAGAATTTTTCTCATTAAAGTAGGAGGAGAGGCATGGGGTAGAATTTCACTTCATGGATCATCTTCAAATTTGTTTCTCTTGGAGCGGAGTGCTTAACCGGGCATATAAAAGAGAGCGGAGAACGTCCTGGAAGATGTTTTAAACACCCAATTATTCTGGCAAAGGATGACATATTCTTTACCCCTCTGTCACCCCCTCACAACAGTGTGTAACATGTCAGAGAACTCACTCAACCAGACTGATGTAGAAAGTGAACCTGTGTGTGGTTTAACTCTTCCAATGCCAGTCTCAGCAATACCATTTTCAAGATCCAGAGAGAAAGTTGTGAAAACTGACAACTACCTAATCTTTGTCACAAAGATAGAAATAACGCTCAGTTTTCTCTGGTCACTTTTCACAGAAAACAGGGATCTAGATACACAGTTTTTCCTTGATGACATTATAGAATACCATGCCTGGCATCTCCCCCTGAGAAAAATGGTAGGTGAAATAGAGAATTAACATTTCTAATATTTGATTTTCTTCTTTTTCTCATAAAAGAAGCAAACTGAAGATCAGGAATTCCCTTAGAAATTTGCCAGCGGTTCTATGGTTTTCATTAAGTAACCAATGCCTTGGTTGAAAGCTTAGCAACTTGAGAGGGTTTAACTCTCTCAAAGGATATCTCAAAGGATATAATGTAAAGACCCATTTTATCAGAAACCCCAGACTTGTTCAACAAGCATGTTCAGTTTTAAAAGATATGAATAACACTTGAGTCCTGCTCTCATGTCTGATTTCTTCATCATTCAAATTAGTTACCATTTACGTATCCTAAAACTAATCAATGAGAGGAAAAGGAGAAAGTCTTGCCTTGCTAAGTGTCTCCCACCATCATTTAAATATTTTTCAAAAATTGTTTTTCAGTGAAGTTCAAAAACTTGGGGTAAGTTGCCAATTCTCATTTTTATAGAAAAATCCATTTTTCTGTGGAATAACATGAACACAAAAATGGAACAAATTTAGCAAACTGAGGCAAGCTACCTTCCTGTTCTGAAGCAAAGATTAGCTATGGCTATCGAAACCCTGGTCTGGAGACAAAGTTCAAGCCTAAAGATGGAGTGGAGGATACAGGGGAAGAACCAAGGTCAGATTCCAGACTTAAGGAGACTTGAAAAGTGTTAGAGTGAGGAGTGAAGAAAGGGGAAGTAAAAGACACACCACCTACGTGAACTCAACTACCCTGTTCAGCCTAAAACCCGTATCAGTGTCCACTACTTTGTACTTTACCTGGATGTGCACTCTCTTCTCACTATTCCTTCTATAGCTCTACCTGCTGCTGATAACTCCTACTGCCTTGCCAAGGAGAACTATTTATGTTCTCCTTATTCCGATTCTAACTACTGACTGAAAATTGCCTCCTGCTAGAGAAATTAATATGAATTAATTGACGTTAAGTTCCAGGGGCAATTAATTGATATTAATGCAATTCCACAAGTTTTGTCACAGTGCAATGTAGCTAACGTGTCACATACATAGTAAAATTTTAAAAACCGGCCACATGGTATCTAAAACAATAAAGTGCACAGATTTCTCAGAAGTCCAACTGAAAACAAAAAGTGAGTACAGACATGCAAAATGAGGAATGGCTGGCAAGAGAGCTTTGAAGAAGTTATTTTATTACATGAAAACTATGGTAACTCTGCTAATAACTCTGAAATGGATGGTTTACTGAGATGATATATCGAATTAAGAAGTGGGACATTTTAAGAGACAGATAAGCATGAAAGAAATGGACACTGTCATCAGAGAACTGCCTTCCCCAAAAGCTGTGATCGATCAGTCAGTTTTACAGGCAAATTATATACTTTTTTTTTTTCAAATAAATACTACTTGTGCTATATTCAGTCCCACAGAAAATTCTGATAAACTTCTCCATTCATTTTATGACTCTATCATAACCCGGATTCTATAGCCTAACAAAGAGAACACAAAATAGAAATCTGCAGATCAAACCCACTTATAATATGGATATAAAAAATCTAGACAAAATAATAAATCTAGTGCAGCTACACAGCAACAACAGCAAAATCCCCCAGTGCGGCTTATTTGTGCATGTGCACGTGGTTAAATACTTGTAAATCAATTTACATAACACGCCACTTCAAGGACGTGGGGTAGGATAACTTTTCAATAGATACCACACATATAAGAGCCATTCCTGAGAAAGAAGTACTTAGCAAACTAAGAATAAGATACTACCTTAAGTGGAGAAAAAGGAACCCTCCTGCACTGTTGGGGGGAATGTAAATTGATACAGCCACTATGGAGAACAGTATGGAGGTTCCTTAAAAAACTACAAATAGAACTACCATACGACCCAGGAATCCCACTACTGGGCATATACCCTGAGAAAACCGTAATTCAAAAAGAGTCATGTACCCCAATGTTCACTGCAGCTCTATATACAACAGCCAGGACATGGAAGCAACCTAAGTGTCCATCAACAGATGAATGGATAAAGAAGATGTGGCACATATATACAATGGAATATTACTCAGCCATAAAAAGAAACGAAACTGAGTTATTTGTAGTGAGGTGGATGGACCTAGAGACTGTCATACAGAGTGAAGTAAGTCAGAAGGAGAAAAACAAATACCATATGCTAACACATATATATGGAATCTAAAAAAAAAAATGGTCTGAAGAACCTAGGGGCAGGACAGGAATAAAGATGCAGACGTAGAGAATGGACTTGAGGACACAGGGAGGGGGAAGGGTAAGCTGGGACGAAGTGAGAGAGTGGCATGGACTTATAAATACTACCAAATGTAAAATAGATAGCTAGTGGGAAGCAGCCGCATAGCACAGGGAGATCAGCTCCGTGCTTTGTGACCACCTAGAGGGGTGGGATAGGGAGGGCGGGAGGGAGACACAAGAGGGAGGGGATATGGGGATATATGTATATGTATAGCTGACTCACTTTGTTATAAAGCAGAAACTAACACACCATTGTAAAGCAATTATACCCCAATAAAGATGTTAAAAAAAAGAAGATACTACCTTAACATTCCAAATAATAAAATTTCTTAGATCAATAGTGAATATTTTAACAAAAAATGAAATGCTGGGCTTCCCTGGTGGCGCAGTGGTTGAGAGTCTGCCTGCCGATGCAGGGGACATGGGTTCGTGCCCCGGTCCGGGAAGATCCCACATGCCGCAGAGCAGCTGGGCCCGTGAGCCATGGCTACTGAGCCTGCGTGTCTGGAGCCTGTGCTCCACAATGGGAGAGGCCACAGCAGTGAGAGGCCTGCGTACCGCAAAAAAATAAAAAAAATAAATAAATAAAATAAAAAAAAAAAAAATGAAATGCTATGGGCACTCTTATAAAAATCAACAGACAAATAAATAACAGATACACAAAGACAATTCTTTTCTCCACATTTAAAATCCATATATGTGTGTGTATACATGTATGTGCGTGTATATATTTATATTTTCTAGCCAGTACTAGAAGACGTGAGACAAAGCAGATGATGCATCGTTAAGTAGAAAGAAATAAAATTTCTTTCCAATGTATAACTATCTATATAAAAATAAAACAAAGCGCACATGCACATACACACGAACAAAAACAGAAAAGCAAAATAAAAGTTCAACAGCTTTTATGTTTTTTATATATTATCATAAATAGATATATATACATACAAACAGAATTGGAAAACGTAATGAAAAAATTATCTAATTCACAATAACAGCAATGCACAAAATATGTAAGTATAGCCCTATAAAAAATAGAATGATTTATAGAAGGACATAAAGAGAAAACAAATAACCACATAAATGTTGTAAAGATGTCAGTTCTTCCCAAAGAGATCCACAGGTTCAAAGCATTTCCAACAAGAATTCTAGCATCCAGTAAGTAATTTTACATTCTCAGATAAGCTGCTTTGGATAATTTAAGATACCAAGGAAGGTAATCCACTGTGAACGAGTCAGGCAAGTGCCCCGAAGAACTTCAGTCTCATCAGGCAACATCTACTGAGCTCCTAACTTTGGACAAACAGCAATTACCGACACTGGCAATGAGAACAGTGTGCAGAGGCTCCTGCAGCACCTGGCTGGGACCCGGAGGTGTGGGCAGGTGCTCGGGGGTGCCACCAGTAATGAGAAGAGCTGATGTCAGTGGGGAGCAATTGTGGGGAGCGGTGGCTGCTCTGAGCAAGTTGTCCTCCGCTGGTCCTCAACATCACAGCCCAGCCAGAACCGTCCCCACTGGAGAGCAAACTGCGAGCCAAAGAGCCACAGCCTGAGGCTCCTGGGGGAGGTGCCCCCTGCGGACACGAGCAGTGGTGGGGAGAAGAGAGCCCTGAGCTGGAGGAGGATGCTGACAAAAGTCTAAGAGGGAGAAGCTGCGATGCAAAATGCAAAGTGTGGCACAGGATAGGGAGAACGGGAGTCCAGCCTTGCTTCTCCAATTTGACTAAGTGGGGCTTCCCTGGGGGCGCAGTGGTTGAGAGTCCGCCTGCTGATGCAGGGGACACGGGTTCGTGCCCTGGTCTGGGAAGATCCCACGTGCCGCGGAGCGGCTGGGCCCGTGAGCCATGGCTGCTGAGCCTGCGCGTCCGGAGCCTGTGCTCCGCAGCGGGAGAGGCCACAACAGTGAGAGGCCCGCGTACCGCAAAAAAAAAAAAAAAAATTGACTAAGTGGCCACCATGATGGTGAGCTTCCGTGCCTTCAGAGAAGGAAGAGGGATGGAGGGAATGACTCTCCACGTGTTCCCAGCCCTGCCGTGACATAACACAACAGCCATGGGCTGACGAGTCCCAGGAGAGAATACCGAGCCACGGGGCCCCCGGATCTGCCGATCTACCGTCACCCACAAGGCCAACACAAGTGCCAAGGCGCGGAGGAGAGCAGAGCGTGGCTGAGTCGTCACTGGGGCAGGATGGGGGCCGGCCGCACAGGAGACCGTGGCTGGGCTGCAGCCCTCCTTGCGGTGTTCAGGCACCTCTGACACATCAGCAAAGACCACACTCTCCCCCCGACCCTGGCCATAGAAGGGTATCCAAAAATGGAGGGGGGTGTATGGGATCTCTGGCTCATTGCTTGAATCCTAGTATTCCTGGGACCTCCGGGGTCAATTCTGGCTATAAAACCATCCCTCTTTGCCTTCTTCTCTACAAATTCTACATGCCTCAAGGTCAGCTCAAATGCCTGCTTCTTTTCTGCGAAGTGTTCCCCAACTCCATCCCGACCCCACAAAGGCGACTCTATCAGAACCTATCACTCTGAACCCCGCATTCCCTGGCACTTTGCTTACACCTCCCACGGAGCATTTGTTTCACGTTGCCTTTGATTCCAGTAAGTTGCATTCACATCTGTAGACTGTAGACTGTATGAAGGAGGTGGGACCATCTCCTGAAATGCCTAGAACAATAGTTTGTCCAACATCTATTATGGGGACGCTCGATAAATAGTTTTGAAATGAACTTAATTCCTACTCTGCCCGTGATTGAGTCGTGGAGGGGAAGGAAATTCCAGTTCTTCTTTTGGCAGCTCCTCGGGACCCTTGGGACACAAAGCAGTCAAGTTTCTGGGCATTAATTAACTGAAGAACCCAGCCCTCAGCTTTCCTGGTTCTCGCCCGATTGCACTCTGTCTGCCTTCTTGCAGAAATGTCAGAGCAGTCTCCATCAGCTTGCTCCGATTCTGTGTTCATTCCCAACACTTGCCAGAGACCAGCTTAATTTAATTTTGCTCTGACAATACGATGTTCACACAAGAATTCTTGAATGTTTCACACTTGCCAATGTTTGAACATGGATTTCTTTCACACTCTCTGTTATAGTTTCCTCTGGAGGCTTAGTTAGGCAAATTCTGCCATCTCCTTTAGGAGAAGTGCTATCTTCGCCAATAAAAAAGTGTTTTCAAGCCAAGATTCCTTCCTTCCATACACACATATATATAGTGTACATGCCTCAAGCATAACCCAGCACAGGGTCTCTCTGCCCCCATGCGGGGTACGGAGGGAGAAGAATATTCATGGACCTCCCTCTGCACTGGGACTTCAGCCTAGAGGACACAGGACATACACAGCCAGTCCCCTTGTGCCTACCAGTGTCTACCAGCCCGGGCAGGTCAAGGATGGGGGTAACCACTGTGGAGCTGTGCAGCCTTTGACTTTGGGGATCTTGTCAATCCACTTCTCACTTTTAGCTTTCCAGCCTAAACACACACACACACACACACACACACACACACACACACACACACAC
>NW_020837960.1:19329711-19445043 GCF_003676395.1 Aethalodelphis obliquidens | reverse complement strand
CCTACTCTTCCGTGTGCCCAGTAGAGAGCAAGAAAGCTATTCCCAACTGCAGGGCAGCCAAGAGCAGAGTTACAGCTGCAGCCAGGATGGTCCTGAGGAGAGGCAGCTGAAAGCGCCTCTTCCCTCAACCAGGAAAGGCATGTCCTTCCCACCCTGCCCTGCCTCAAAGCGGGTGAATGGGTGAAGGGGGTCAAAAGGTATGAAATTCCAGTTATAAAATAAATCATTCATAGTGATTATAGTTAATAATACCACATTGCACATTTGACAGTTGCTAAGAGAGTAGATCTTAAAGGTTCTCATCACAAGAAAACAGAATTCTGTAACTATGTGAGGCGATGGATGTCAGCTAAACTTACTGTAGTGATCATTTCACAATGTATACAAATATCAAATCATTATGTTGTACACCTGAATCTAATATAATGTTATATGTCAAGTGTATACCAAAAAAAGAGGAAGGAAGGAAGGAAGAAAAAGAAATTGAGGTAGCAATTTTTAAATCTCTGCTCCATGTAGACTTGAGCTCGCTGGTAGAAGAATCATTCTCTCGTCCAGGAATAAAGTTACCTGTATAGGCAGTGACAGGCAGAGAAGTCTCTGAGGTCCAGGCTGACAGCAGCCCTCACTAGAGAAAGACAACTTCTCCCTGTCAGCACAGCAGAGGACCCCAGGCTCTCCATCACACCCTCAGCTCCTAACACCCTCCCCGTGGATGTGCCTGTGAGATAATCACAAGGTTTGGAGACCGAGGTACTGAGTCCCTGTTCTTGTCTTCCTAATTACACAATCAGGAGCAATTTCTTTAACCCCTTTGAATCCAGTGTCATGTAGGGAAACAGGGAGTAAGGCTGGAAAAGTCAATTGGAGCAAATATGAATGGACCAGTTTGCCAGGCACAGAACACACTGGCTGCCCTTCTCTGATTATTATCCCTCGCTTTACCTTGATTCATCAGCATAAAAATACAGCAGGCGCTCTGCAGAGCACGCCCCCAGCTGTGCCCCTCTGGGGTGCCCTGGTGACGCCAACTAAGCCAGGCTTGAAGAGTCATTTGCCAGAAGCGGAAGCACGTTTCCCTGGAGGAGCCCTGACCTTCGGGACCAATCCTTGCTCAGCTCAGCAATGACTATAGGAGGAGAGCAAAGAGCCCCGGCAAGCTGATGGAACGCAGACGACTATTGTGGGTTTTTTTTTAATCAAAGTCATTTATTAGGCTTAGTTTTGGCTTTGTTCTTTTAACAGCTTTATTGATATATAATTGATATACAATAAACTGCACATATTAAAGTATACAACTGAAAGTTTGGACAAATGTATATATGAATCATGCCCACATCCTAATCCCCAGAACCTGTGAATATGTTACCCGGCACAGTAGAAGGGAGTTTGCAGGTGCAATTAACTTAAGGATCTTGGGATGGAGAGAGAATCCTGGATTATCCACATGGGACCAATGTAGTCACAAGGGCCTCCACACGAGGAAGGCAGGAAGACCTAAGTTAGGAGACGATGAAGTGATGCAGCCACAAGCCAAGGAGTGAGGGCAGCCTCCAGATGCTGGAGGAGGTTCTCTTTTAGAGCCTCCACAAGAAACGGTCCCGCCAACACCTTGATTTTAGTCCCATAAGGCTCATTTCACACTCCTGACCTCCACAACTATAAGAGAATACACTTAAGCCACTAGGTTTGTGGTAATTTGTTACAGCAGCAATAGGAAACTCATACGGTATATATCCAGGAAACCATTGATGCTGTCCCCAGGCAACCATTTATCTGCTCCCAGTCACTATAGATTAGTTTACATTCTGTAGAATTTCATTTACATGGAATCATATCGTATGTCCTCTTTTTTGATTGACCTCTTTTCATTCAGTACAATTTTGTTAATATTCGTCCATGTTTTTGCCTGTATTAATAGTTCATTCCTTTTATTGCCGAGTCGCAGTCTAATGTATAAATACACCACCACTTGTTTATCCATTAACCTAATTTAATCCATCAAATTGGTGGCCATTTGCATTATTTCCATTTTCGACTATTATAAATAAAATTGCTACTAATAGTTTTGTTCAAATCTTTGGATGGTGTGATGGGTTGAATCATGTGCCCCAATAAAGGATATGCTAAAGTCTTAACCCCCAGAACTTCAGAATGACCTTATTTAGAAGGGTCATTGCAGATGTAATTAAAGATGAGGTCTATGTATAAAATAGATAACTAATGAGAACCTACTGTAGAGCACAGGGAACTCTACTCAATGATCTGCGGTGACCTAAATGGGAAGGAAATCTAAGAAAGAGTGGATATATGTATACGTATCACTGATTCACTTTGCTGTACAGCAGAAACTAACACAACATCGTAAAGCGACTATACTCCAATTAAATAAATAAATAAAGATGAGGTCACCCGGGAGCAGGCGGGTCCCTAATCCAATGTGACTGGTGCCCTTACATGAAGACGGCCATGAGGAGACAGAGGCACGGGGAGGACACCATGTGACAACGAAAGCAGAGACTGGTGTTACGCAGCTGCAACCCTAGGAATGCCTGAGTCCCAGAAAATCACTGGAAGCTAAGAAGAGGCAAGGAAGGCTTCCCCTCCAGCTTTCAGAGGGAGGCTGGCCCTTCCAACACCTTGATCTCAGATTCTAGCCTCCAGAAATACACGATAATATGTTTCTGATGTTTTTAAGCCACCCAGTTTGTAGTTCTTTGTCATGGCCGCCCTAGGAAACTAATACAGATGGACACATGCTTTCATTTCTCTTGAGTAAATTCCCAGGAGTGGAAAAGCTTGATCAGATGGTAAATGTCTCCTTAACTGTTTAAGAAACTGATAAACTGTTTTCCCAAGTGGTTGCATCTTTCTGCATTCCCACCAGCAGGGTAGGAGAGTTCCAATGTGTCCACATCTTTGTCAGCCCTTGGAATGAACAGTCATTGTAATTGTAGCCCCTCTAACAGGAGTAGAGTCGTACCCTGGTGTGGTTTTATTTGCATTGCCCGCATGACTAATGATGGTGAGCAACCTCTTTAGTGAAGTGTCTGTTAAAATTGTTTGCCCATTTTTTAATGGGGTTGTTCATTTTTTAAATGTTGGGTTTGAGAGTTCTTTATATATTCTAGATACAAGTCCTTTATTAAATATATGCTTTACAAATACTCTCTCCCACTCTGCGGCCTGGCTTTTCCTTCTCTCAACAGTCTTTCCAAGAGGAAAAGCTATTAATTTTGGTGAAGTCCAAGGCAAGACCTTCCCAAGTACCCTCCCCAGTGCTCCAAGTATCATGAGACTTTCCAGTCTGTCTGGTGGGAGCAGGCATCACCACCTGCCCTGTGTGGGTGTCGGCACTGTTCGCTCCAGTCCTCTCAGGAGACTGCTGCCTTGGCCTTGTGTAGATCCTTACTCTGCTAAGTACACGCAGGGAGCCTCTGCAGGTCCCTAAAGTGCTCTCTCTTTGCAGCTCTCTCCTCTCCTTCTCTGGGCTGTGACCTCCAGCCCTGCGGACTTGTGCTCCCTGGACACTCAGTTGCACGTCTTCAACTCCGGGAGTCCAGCCTGGGTTGCCCTTTCCTGCCCTGTGGTCCGGAACTCTCTCGAGACAGCAAGCTGGGCAATCACAGGGCTCACCTCAATTGTTTCTCATCTCACAGGGATTGCAGGTTTTCACTGCCTGCCTGTCGTCCAGTGTCTGGTCCATATATTTTATCCAACGTCGTAGCAGCTCTAGATGAGGGAGTAAATCCGGTCTCTGTATCTCCATCTCGGCAGGAAGCAGAAACCTGTCCTGGTATGTTCTGATGTGGTGCTACCCATGCCAAGCCATGCTTCTAGGAGAAACCTGCAGAGGCGGACCCTGCTTTGTGGCCTGGATGGGAAGGCCAGTGAGCACACACTAGCCTCCAAAACATTCCCAAGGAATTTCCATCACCAGGATCCAGAAATGGTGGCAGTGACACAGCGATCTAGCTTGCCTTTTTATGTCCGAATTGAAAACCCAGCGAAACAAACACTTCTGTCCTCCCATAACCATGCAGGAATAAAAGCCTTCAGTGGACTCCCATATTTCACCTCAGGATAGCCAATGTCAGGGGAACAGGGGCAAGGAAGCTTAACAGTTAATCTGTTCGATCTTTGGGGCCCACGTAGGATATTCTACTGCAAATTGAGATTATTGCCAACAGCCTTATCTCCAAGGAGAGGGACTCACCCAGGAGGGAAACTGGAGCTGGGGAGGCAGTCCTCTACCCTTTTAGTTCTTAACTGGAACCCCTGTAACAAAAGACAGATTACAAGAGAAAAGCATACAAGTGTATTCAGTACAAGTTCTATGTGACACGGGAGCTTTCATACGGAAATGAAGACCCAAGGAAATGGTTCAACCTGGGTGTTTTTGTGCCTGCTTGCTGAAGAGTGGCGAGTCCTGGAAAGATAAGAGCAAAACGGATAAACTGCGCAAGGAGGAAACCGCGCAAGACGTGTTCGTTCAAATTCCTCTGTGTCCCCGCGTGGTCTTCTTTGAAGATAAGGATGTGCCTTTCCTCCAGGTACTGGGACGGCACCTGTCACATGAGGGTTTGACGACCTGCTTCGGGGGAAGGTCTTCGTGCACATGCCATTTCTCATGTTCCTTCAGCTGGTAGCGTTCCATGTGCCAAGGTGCCATACTCGGGGGGAGTGTGTCCTGAACCCCGTCAGAAGCAAAAGCTGAGCTGTCCAGCCAAGGTTGAAGATCCTTCTCTGAAGCGGTCCCAGGACACCCTTTCTCAGCTGGCTCCTATCAAAGTGCCGGGCACCGTGCTAACTCCTGCGCGCACTTGGAGGGCAGACATCCCAGAATGCTGAGGTCGGTGTCCTTGCCAAGGGTCCATGTGCACACGGGCGCAAAAGCTTTGGGAGCCCATTTCTTGGCTCTCCTGACATGGGAAGAAAAGGACCCTGGAGCTTCATCTTGCCCCTCCAAGAAAAGACTTGATAAGCTTTCTCATTTTGAAGCCCATACCGCTTCACCTCGGCGCAGTCCTGCCCTAGGAAAGGTGTGCGTGGGAAGCGCTGACATCACTGACCAGGTAGACGCACCTTGTCCTCCATTCACACACCCTCACCGCAAACACACACAAACCACACACAGCCACTCACACCGACAGGCACGCACGTGCACACAGGCATGCATGTGCGCACACACACGCGCACACACCCTGCGCCCAAGGTTCTCTTCCCCAGCTGCCTGTGCCTTAAGGTAAAGAAGTAAGGAGGAGGGAGGCTCCGGGGTTTCATATTTCTGATAGATGGAGCCCGATTTGGGAGTTGGAGCAAAAGCTGGAGATGTCAGTGTTCTGGCCGGCCTCGCTCTGAGAACACCCACAGCTCTGAAAGCTCAGTCAATAGCCCATTGTTTGCTGTGAAATTAAGAAGATAAGAGAGTGAAGGAACTTGCTCTAAAATGCTAAGAGGCGGGCAGCTACTATCTTGGATCTTCAGCAGACAGACTCCTGCCAAAGTGTTTGCCATTCAAAGGCAGACTGTGCCTGCAGATGGGAAATTCACGTTCCTGAGCCCCTCTCCCCGGCTCTCTCCCACCTCTACCTCCACGCCCTTCCTGCTAGCATCCCTCTCCCCTCTCTCCCTGCTCTGGTCCTCTCCCATCCTCTTTCTCCCTCTCTCCCCGGTAGTGCTTCTGGCTGCCCTGCCCTGGGGGATCCGGCCCTGCTGCAGGGCCCATGGCTCCTGGACAGGCTGGACCCTCATCCTTCCGGAGAGCTGGGTTCTAACAGTAGGTGAAGACGCTACTTGGCCGAAGCCCAAGGAAAGCAGATGACCTTGGGCAGGTCGACCCACCTCACTGGGCCTCATACCTGTCAAGCAGGAAGCCCTTTTTTTTACACACTTATAGAAGAAATTATAGGCACTAGGCTAGGTGTCATCAAGGGCCCCCTCCAGGGTTCAGGAGCTTTTCCATATCTTTCTGAAACCCAGAAAAGAGGTTGTGAGAAGTCTACTCTGAGTCAGAGGCCAGCCTTGCATTCATAATGAGGATTTTGAATCGGTTTTCCAAATGGAACGAAATCAGTAGCCTGCTCAGCTCGGATGGAGGGAGGGTTGATCACAAGGCCACGTGCAGCTCATAAAGACCTCCACCAGCACAGTAATCCCCAGCACCAACAGCGCAAAGCCTAAATGCAGTTCCCGGAAGAGAACGCTTACTCTTCACCAAAAACATTACACTTGGACGTCTTTGTGAGACAGACTGATTCTCCCAAGCCAATTCAGAACCAGACAAATAATCCTGGGTCTGAAGAGGCAGATGAAATTGAGGGTGAAGGAGCAGATCGAATGCGTCTGAGCCTTCCCTTCGGCTTTTCTCCCGAGACCCAAGATACTGGGAGACGAGACGGGAGGCAGGGGTGGTCTGCAGCCCCCTCAAAGGGCTCAGGGTGAGCTCTGCCCAATGCTTCCATCTCTGTGCTGAAAAACCAGAAGCCGACCTGGCGGCCAGGCGCGGCAGAGAGAGGTACAGCAAGGGCAGAGCTCCAGAGCCAGGGAGAGCGTGGTCCTCGAGGAGCTGAAAGACCAGAGGGGCCCGAGCACAGGCAACGGGAAGAGGACGAAAGGGGGCTCAGACAGGGAGGCCAGCAAGGCCCAGGTCGCCGGGGCTCTGAGGCTCAGGCGAGAGGGCTGGGGCAGAGAGACAGAGAGACAGAGTGCGTGTGTGTTTTAAGTGAACAGGGCTAACATGATCTGACACATTTAAAAGCCCGTTCTTGGGACTCCCCTGGCGGTCCAGTGGTTAAGACTTCCCGCTTCCACTGCAGGGGGCGTGGGTTCCATCCCCGGTTGGGGAACTAGGATCCCACACGCCGCGCAGCACATGGCCGCAGAATAAAATAAAATAAAAGCTCCTTCTGGGGAACAAGGGTGACCAAGTAAGAGACCATCAAACAAACCAGGCAGGAGGTAAAGATAACTTGGGTTAGGGTAGTGTTAAGAGACAAACTGAGGCAAATTAAAAATCTTAAGAGTTGGGCTTCCCTGGTGGCACAGTGGTTGAGAGTCCGCCTGCCGATGCAGGGGACACGGGTTCATGCCCCGGTCCGGGAAGATCCCACATGCCGCGGAGCAGCTGGGCCCGTGAGCCATGGCCGCTGAGCCTGCGCGTCCGGAGCCTCTGCTCCGCAACGGGAGAGGCCACAACAGTGAGAGGCCCGCGTACCGCAAACAAAACAAAAAAAATCTTAAGAGTTTATTTGGGCAAATCTACTTGAAGTGGGCAGGGCCAGACCGGAAGTGGTTGGGAGCTGGGGAGAGACTTTTACAGAGAAAAAGTGGACGCAAAGCAAGGGAATTATCTGATTGGCTACAGCATAAAGCCTGATTGGCTGTTTGTGATGGGCGGTCCTTAGTGTTTTGATTTTGTAACCTCGAGGCATTTACAGACTTAGACCTAGGCTGCCAGGCATCAGGGCCTCCTCAGTCTAACAGCCTCCTTGTTTGGTTAATTTAACAGTAGCGACAGTGGCAGTGGTGCCCAGGGGTCCTATTTGGGCAACATCATGCAGGTAGTTAACAACACTGTATTGTCTATTTAAAAGCTGTTAAGAGAGCAGATATTAAAAGTTCTCATCACACACACAAAACTTCTGTAACTATGTGAGGTGATGGATATTAACGAAACTTATTGCGGTGATCACTTCGCAATATACACATATGTCGAACTGTCATATGTCACCTTAAACTAAGACAAAATTATATGTCAATTATATCTGAGTAGAACTGGAAAGTTTTTTAATAAAATGATAATTAAACAAAGAAAGAGCCACTAAAACTTGCTAAAGGGCTGGATACGGGGGAGAGGAAGTGAGGAACAAAGGAGACGTTTGGGACAGGGGAAGGGGGTGCTGAGCATTTGGGTGGAGGATGAACTACCAGCTGAAAAGGGGGGAGACAGGGGACGGGGTCAAGGTCAAGACTCGTGAGTTGCTTTGCACCTGTGGCGCGTGAGATGCCTGTTACCCTTCCGGGTGGAAGGGCCAGTAGACAGGTCTGGGGCTCCCGGGAGGTTGCCAGGCTGAAGCACCACCCAAAGTACTGATTGGGAGTTTGGGACTGACATGTACACACTGCTATATTTAAAACAGATAACCAACAAGGACCAATGTATAGCACAGGGAACTCTGCTCAATATTCTGTAATAACCTCAATGGGGAAATAACTTGAAAAAGAGTAGATACTTGTATATGTATAACTGAATCACTCTGCTGTACACCTGAAACTGTCACAACATTGTTAATCAATGATACTCCAGTATAAAATAAAAATTAAAAACAAAAATACTGTATAACTGAGTGAGCAGAACTGAAGAAATGCTTCAGAATGAAGCATGGAAGACAGAAAATAGAGAGAGCTGCTATGGGACTGGAGTATAATCACAAGAGGATTTTTATGGAACTCAGTTTTAAGTTTTAGTAAGTTTGAATGGATATTTTTATTTTTTTTACTCCTTATTAAAATGGAAATGTGGGAAGGTACCTTAAATTCTTATTAACAACTCCTTAGGGACTTCCATGGTGGCGCAGTGGTTAAGAATCCGCCTGCCAATGCAGGGGACATGAGTTCTATCCCTGGTCCGGGAAGATCCCACATGCCGCGGAGCAACTAAGCCCGTGCGCCACAACTTCTGAGCCTGCGCTCTAGAGCCCACGAGCCACAACTACTGAGCTCGCGTACCTAGAGCCCGTGCTCCGCAACAAGAGAAGCCACCGCAATGAGAAGCCTGCGCACTGCAATGAAGAGTAGCCCCCACTCACCACAACTAGAGAAAGCCCGTGCCCAGCAACGAAGACCCAACACAGCCAATAAATAAATAAATAAATGTATTAAAAAAAAAAAAAAACTCCTTAGAGAAAAGTTTCTGGAAGCATGACCCTCATAGCACAGAAAGGAATCCCACAGAACGTTTCATCAACAATGCAGATTCCTGGGCCCTGCCTGAGACCAACTGAATTAGGATCTTAGGGCTCGAGGCCCGAGAATCTGCATTTTCAACAAGCTTTCCAGGTGATTGTTTTTAATACTGAAGGAACATAAGCCTTGCCCCTGTCAAACCGGGGTAGGGAAGAGGAGGTGCAGGACAGGGATTGAAAATGGAAAGAGGGAGTGGGCGCAGACGGAAGGCCCTGCGCGCACTGCAGCACCGCTCACCGCACAGGCGCTATTCCTTCTAGCCCTGCGCCACTTAGCACGCTGAGCACTGTCACTGGTCCTGCTTCGCCTTTGAAGCGCCGCCAAAAAGGAATTAAGGGATTTCTCCGAGAAGACCCAGCTGGAGAGTGACGGGGGCAACATTTGAACCTAGGTCTTCCGGCTCCAGAGCACTTAGCCAACCCTCCATGCTGCCAGCCCAATGACTCCACTTACTTTCCCTAAAACAGCAACGTGGACTTCTTTACGTTTCAGTGTTGGTGGACTTGAGGGTCAGCTGACTACAAGATCAGGGGCCCACTGGTGGCCAGGATGAACTTGGCGGATCTGAACCCTCCCTCAGGGGTCCGTTAGGTGGACTGGTTAGTGTTTCTGAATCACCAAACTGGGGGTGGTGGGACCCAGTGGGTTTCCGTGGTCCCGAGGAGAGGGAGGGAGAGCAGTGTCTCCACCACAGGCTCCTTGGCCATCATCCTGGAGACACCCAGGCCAAGTGGCCCCCCAGCTCCTGAGACACCTGCAGGTGAAACAGTCGAACCCATCCACTGCCAAAGCCTTTCCAGGACTGAAATTCAGATTTAAAGATCGGCACTGCTCTGCAAAAAGAGAAGAGCTTGACCGACAAAGAGTCAGAAGAGGCAGAGAGGGGGCGAGAGAGAAAGAGAAAGGAGTGAGAAAGGACTGAGAAAGGATGCTCAGTCTCCCACCACAGCAACATCTCCCCTGCTACCTCCCCTCATTAGCAATTAAATGCAATGATGCCTTCAGCAATAAACGTGGGGCTCTGCCTTCAAAGTCTCCCAGTTAGAGGACCTAGGAGACTGACTAGACTATCTGACAAGAGACCTCACGCTGCATAAAAATAGCAGCTAATATGTACTGAACACTTTCTGCATCAGGCACTAAGTACTCTCTATATATTATGACAGCAACCCTGTGACGTGAGTCCTACTACCATTCTTGTGTTTTAGATGCAGAATCCGAGACACGGTTAGGGAATTCACCCAAGGCCACTCGGGCAGTGAACGGCAGAGCGGGGATAAGACACAGTTATGTTCGCAACCACTACGCCGCACTGCATCTTGCTTGCCCCTGTGACCAGTCACTAGGGACGTCCTGAAGACCTGTGCTGGGAAGGATCTGAGGCTGTATCCTAGCTCAGGAAAGAATACTTTGATCAAACCAGAAGAAAGTCCCCAAGGGCTGGGTCCTTACTGACTGTGATGATGCCACAGCCCGACCAGGACACGGAGTGAGGGTGGGGTGGTCCATGGTGCAAGCACAGGACAGCCCAGGACAGCCCGTAAGGCCCTGCCAAATCTCAACAGTCTCCGAACCTTCCAGAAACAGACTCAGACATCGGGCAGATGTGCAAAGATGAGAAAATAACTGCAGCTTGGCTGACACATCCTCAGTGTGGACTGTAATGCCAGCAGCGGGTCTCGGGGAGCCTTTAACACAAAAACTTATCTTCAGAGACCTTCCCCCACCTTCCTGAGCTCCTTCTCCCTTCTGGGCAACTCCTCCAAGCACCCACACCCAACGTATTCCTTCTCTCCCCCTCCCTCCATCAAAGTGAGATACGCCTCCCAGGCACCTTCACCCAAAGGAAGACATCTCTAGCCACTTGGTGACAGCCACCCTTGTTGAGTATTTGCTCTGTGTGCTAGGCGCTGCACTAACATTACCTCATGGAATCCTCATGATATCGCCAGTTCCGGGCTGCATCTCGTTTGACCACCAGCAGCCTCTGGCAAAGCTGAAGATGCCCCCTTCAAACTCTCTTCACTTGGCTTCCCAATCTCACCGATCTTGTTTGCCATCCCACCCTACCGGCTGCTCCTATGCTAGTTTCCCCTCATCCATCCGACCCCCTAAATGCCAGAGTGACCCAGGGCATAGATGTCTTCTCTGGCTACCTCACCCCATACGTGATGTCTTCTGAACCCAAGGCTTTATTTTCTAATTCTATATATCTCCCCCCCCAACTACACCCCCCGAGTCCCCATCTCTTATTCCCGACTTCCAACGTAACATCTTCACTTATATATCGAGCAGGCTTTTCATACGGCTACAACAGAACTCTTGGTCCCCCATCTGCCTCTCCGCATCTCGGGATGCAGGAGCTCCATTCTTGCAGTGGCTCAGACCAAAAAAAACTGGAGTCATCCTTGACTTCCTTCTTTCACGTCCAACGCACTAGAAATCTTGCTAACTCTGCCTTTAAAACAGACCCAGAATCGTCCACTTCCTACCCTCTCCACTGCTGAATTCTGCTCTAAGAATCCATCATCTCTCCTAACTCGGCTCCCTGCTGCCACTTCTGACTTCTGATGATTCAGTCTAGTCTCAACTCAGAAGCCAGACTAATCCTTTTTAAATCAATCAGATTGTATCACTCCTCTGTTCAAATCCCTGCAGAGGTTTCTGAGCAGGCTCCTGATAGATCCGCCGTCTTTCCCACAGCCTAGAATATTCCATGTGGCTCCCAGGTAGCTCTCTGTCCCCTCTGCTCTCCCTGCTCATCCCACTCCAGCCACTTTTCTACACTAGAGTCTTCACGTGTCCCCTCTGCAGGGAGGAGTCTTTCCCCAGCTCTGAGTTCCTTCAGGTGTCAAAGGCTCCTCCCCAGGCAGACTTTCCCTGACCGCAGCAGGTACACACTCATACACGCACACTCACATCCCCATCATTCTCTCTGCTCCATCACCTTAATTGCTTATTTCACCCGACATATTATGCATTTATTTGCTGACTGTTGTTATTTTCTACCCTAGTCCATTAGACTATAAGTTCCATGAAAACAGAGACTTCTGTATTCACAACAACCAGGGTAAAGACTGCCAGAGAGTAGGTTTTCAACAAATAATTATTGAATGAATGAACGAATATATTGTACAGATGAGGGTCAGAAGGTCTAAGTAATTTTCCAAAGTTCCTACAGTGGGTAGGTGAAAGAGTTGATAGTCTCACTCCAGGTCTGTCTAACTCTGCTTCTCAGAAATCATGATGTGTAGGGGAGCCCTGATAAATCAAGCCCTGATCTGTGAAATACAAATGCTTGGAGATATCAAATAGCACGCTCAAAGCCCAAAATAGTTACCATAACTTCCTGAGAGACTTGACCCGAGACGCGCTACCCTACGGACTCGTGACCCCCCGCCACTTCTGTGTCCCTTCGACATCAAAAAGTGTGTCCTCTCATGGTCCTTCTCTGAAATGCCTGGAATTAAACAAAGCAGGCGCAGCCCCTGCCCTTTGGAAGCTCAGCAATCTAGAACAAACACTGATGCACACAGGGCTGGTTTCGTGAGCTGGCAACCACATGGGCTGATTTTAGAGGCTGGGAAAGCTTAGTCCAAAAATATCTACCCCTCCCAAATGCCACAGTGCCTGGAATTCCACCATTAGAGAGATATTTCTGGGAGTTTAAGCTCTATCTCTGATTCTGAGTCACTTTGTTTTAGGTACATATATATATATTTTTAAAAACAGTACATAGTTGTGTTTAGGTTTTTTTTTCTTTTTTTTTACCCATTCTGTTAGTTTATTTCTTTTAATAAATAGGTTGACCTCATTTACATTTATTATTGTAATACATTTGTTTGTCATAATACTATCATCTTGAATATCCTTTTCCCTTTTAACGCTTCATTTATATTCCTATGTTTTCTTTACTGTGTAGTCTGAATTTCAGTTCATACAGTGGTTACCTTTTCCATTTTAAATAAGATGCTTAAATTTCTATTTCTCAATTAGCTTCAGAAATCAAGTCGTATCCATTACCTCCCAACTAAGAAAGATGAGAAAATTAATGATCTTATAATTCCTCCCATTTCCTTTCCACCTACTCCTGCCCTCCCAATAAACATAAACTTTTTGTTATTATGCTGCTGGATTTTTCCTACCATGTGGCTATATTATTATCTTTATTATTTTTATTATCTTACATTTGGTAGTTGCTGATTTTTTTTTCTTTTAAATGCAAGAAATACCTGGAAGAGGCCTCAGTTATCAGACACCAGTATCTTTGGATGAATTAAATGTTCAAATTGCTTTCATTTAGGCAGTAGGGGCTCCTAGGCTGCAGGACAGCCAGGAAGAAGTGGGCGGGGAAAACACAAAACGGGAAATTGGATGGAGGATGGGGAAATACACGAAAGGCAAATTTTACCTACTTCTCTGTTTTGCCTTTTGTCAAACATAGAAACAAAGGGAACACATAAAGTAGACTAAATAAACATTCCCAGAAAGCACCACGATGGCTGATGCTCTGCTGGTGTGAATGAGACAGACACGTAAGACACCGCTGTGCTCATCATCCAGGGTTGGCACCATGGGGGTTGGTGGGAGAGGAGGAAGAGAAAGGCTGAACTTCCCAGGGAGCAGACATCACAGGCTTCGAGAGAATTCTCTCAGCTACAAACTCCATCCCACGTCACGTCCTGTCCGCAAGCAGTCTGGCGGGGCCTGCCTCTCACCACAGAAGGCACGCGAAAACAACCGCCTCCCGCTCGTTCCAGGCTCAATTCTTTCTGAGACGGCCCTGGGTTTCTTTATCTCAACCCCTTGTGAGAACACAGGAAACCCTGCTTCCCCAATCCTGAAATATCTGCGTCAGGAAGGAAGGCATATCGTCTTTCCAGGGCCTCTGTTTTGCTTGTGAACCAGTTCGATAGTCCGCTCTGTAAATGCGTGGCAAAAGCAAACCAATTCAGACCTTCCTTGGAAATGGCATGTTTGAAAGATAATGTCCAAATCCATGGGGGAATGGGGGAAAAGTTAGGTCATAAAACCGGGTCCCGACTTCGCACAAACTGGACTAACTACAGTGCTGGAGAGGTCTTTTGTTATTGTTTTATTTCGTTTGGTTTGTTGATGGTTTTTTTTTCTTTTTTGGCTTACTAAGAATTGTTCAAGAGAAAAATCATTCATTTTTTTCTTCAACATTCTTGCCATACTTAGGGTATATTTGTTAATTCACCTTTCATCAGCTCCAAATGAAATTTATTTTTTATGTTTTATAGAAAACATACAAACCTTCAGCTGGTTCAAGGATATTTTATGATCAACTTTTGTAAGTAAATATGCTAAGTCAAGGCATCTTAAGAGATTAATATAATTGAATTAGAGAGCCATCGTGCTCACTATTAGAAGATTTCAATTAAAAAGGTTTGCCAGAGACAAAGGGTGGAACGGACCTCTGGGATTGCTTCACAGGCCCAGAATTCTGTGTTGCCATAAGCAGAAGTGGTATTTGTGCTTGACAACGTGTTCTGGGCCGTCACCCATGATTTCTAAGCTGGACTCTGGTATTAATCACGTTCACACGAGCCTCAGACGGCCTTTATTTCAGAACGGATGAAAAACCCACCTTTCTGTGAAAAATGGTTAGTTGAGGTCTGGAAATGAATTTTTTTCTTTTTTAAAGAAGCCAAGTCTTGAAGTCCCTAAATTCCAAGGCAACTTCTCTTTCTGTCTGTTCCTAAGGACCTACCAGCATAGACCTGAGGTGTTGTTTGTATACCAAACACTGCTGTGACACTGAAGAAAAAAAGAAAGAAAAAGCATAAATGCTCTTTGCCTCCAACCTCTTAAAGGATCTGTTAGGCCGTGTGTGTGGATTCTTAACCACTATTCCCAGGACCGGTCTCCACGCTGCCAGCTGCCTTGCATCCCGGGCCCCTCCTCCCGGCTGCCTGGCCCTGCACCCTGCTGTCCACCACCCCCCCCCAAGCGGCCCCGCCTCCAGCGTCCTCCAGCTCACATCCCTCCGAGGATGTCCCCATTGAGCAGCGTGAACACAAAGAGCCTTTTCCAGGCTCTCCCGGGCGCAGCGAGAGCGAGGCCGGCTTTGAGGAATGTGCCAAGGGGGGCGAAGGCCTCGCTTTGAAAACGCTCCTCCAGTTTGCTGACTCGTGGGACTTGGGAGGCCCGGGGAACAGTGCCCGGGGAAGAAAGCCCCTGGCCTGGCCGGGCCTCCCTGGCGGGCACCCCCTGCTCTTTTCATCGGGGCCCCATGTGACACCCGTGAGGGAGCCGGCGGCCCCGGGCCGCTGAATGAAGGCTGGTTGTCGGGGCCCCTCTCCCGCTGCAGCCCCTGCTTCGGGACACACGCCTCCCGACTGCTAAATCGCGGCTGAGAAAAGGACAGCAGTTTTGCCATCACCCAGAAAGCCCCTCTCGGCTGCTGTTCTGTCCTCCTGGGCGCCCCCCTGGGGCCCGCCTGGCACAATGGCCCGCATTTGCAGGACGGGCAGGAGTGGCCGGGCGAGGACGGGGGTCAGTAGGAGTTGTAAGTCCTAAAAGGTAGGAGGAAAAATCCACTGAGCACAAGAGGCCGTTCTCCTTTGCTCTGGGTCCGCGAGAAGGCCCCGTGATTCAGCACAACAAGTACCGGCATGGCAGCCCGCGGCGTGTTTGGTTCTCGCTCAAGTGCAACTTCTTGGTTGTCACTCAAGTCTTTCCCTCCGTAAAACAGGCCTATGAGACGTGGGCCCACGGCAGTGGCTCAATAGAGCCCTATTGTTAAATCACTTGACAAACTGCAAACCCGAGTCCGAAATGCTCCATCCGCTGACCACCGCTGATGGGTGAATAATGACAGTGAGACTTCGAGGGCGGCCACCTTGCCCATCTGTTTATTTTTCCTGCCTGAGTCAAAAATGGCTTCCAGGCCCTGGACTCACAGCGGTCACGGCTCCTCCCGCCGCCAGAAATGTGCGGAGGACAGTGCTATTCAAGGTCATTGGCAGGAGGGAGGGCCTAGCTAACACAAAGGGCCCTTGTGGAAATGTGGGCACCCAGAAGCAAGGATCAGGGCAGGACTCCCATGTAGGACGCAGCCCAGGGCTCCCCTCTCTGAGAGTTTAGGAGCAAAACAAAAGTGTGGTCAGTATCAAGGCAGAAGCACAAGTCCTAGCGTTTCTGTGAAGGAGAAGAAGGCATAGCCTCCAGAGGGGGAAGATTATAAACACCCCTCTGGGCAGACAGGTGAGGAGAGGGGTGCCGCGTGGCCAAGCCAGCTGAGACCTGGCACCCCTTTCTCCCAGGCTGGGGGCTCAGGGAGAGTAGCCCTGGTCCCCTCCGCCTCTCTGGGCGCCCTTCACACCCTCCCAGCCCTGATTTTCACAGCTCTGTTGCTGGACAGGGAACTGTCAAGGTCAAACTGGAGGCTTCTCACAGGTGCCGGAAGGCGCACCAAAGCATCTTCTTAAGAAGTAAACAACGTTGCCTAATTTAGCTCTTTTTTTTTTTTTTTGAACTGCTTTGAAGTGGCAGTTTCTAGGGAAACCCCCAATGCCCTTTAAGGGGGAGATCAAGGACTCCAGCGTGTTGCAGCTAAGCTGCTCAAGCTACTTAGCTGCAAGCCTAGGTGGACGCGGCCAGGCCAATGTACAGTTAATACACAGACACGCAGGTGAGTCAGCACAGCCCCTACCCTCCGGGAGCTTGTAATCCAATGCAGTGGAGAGACCAACAGTAATACATGGCAGGGGCAACTAAAGAGGTGCAGAGAAGACGCTGGCAGGCCCCAGAGCAATTCATTCATTTTAGGAAAAAGCAAAGAAGGCTTCACAGAGGAGGTGGCTTCTGAGGCTGGGTAGGAGTTCCATGACTAAAGAAGCCAGGTTGAAGGAAAAGCATAAGCAAAAACTAGGAGTCAGGAGAGCTTGTGACGTGGCCAAAGCACAGGGTGGGGAGAAGCGAGTGAGGCTGGAAGTCAGCTGGGCCAAACCTGGAAGACCTAGAACATGGCCAATTCGGGGGCAGGGGGTGCGGGGAAGCGCAGCGTAATTCTACCTGTCTTAGGATAACTCGGACAACACTGGGAGGCCCACCTGCAGAGACGAAAGACATTACAGTCATCTAGAATGACCCAGGAAGGACGCCGAGGCATGATGGCCTGGCCCACGGGGATGGGAAGGAGGAAGCGGGGAGAAGGCAGGGAGCAGGTGACACTGAGGTCTCTGGACTGGACACGTTGGGGGTTGGGGGGAGGGTGGAAAGCCAAGTCACGTATCTGAAGTAGCACACACAGGAGTGAGAGCCGGCTTGGAAGGAAAATGTTGAATTCAGTCAAGGAGAAGCCCAGTTTGAGCTGTTAACAATTCAGGCTTGTAGAAACGTCTACCAAGTAACGAACCAATGAGCTGGCTTTAAAACTGAAATGCAAAGAGATGGCTAGTAAGCTAGGGAGCTGCATACGGGTCCCTGCCTGGCTCCTTGTGCAGGTGACTACAGTGGTGACTAGGTCAGGATAGGTGCAACAGGCCCCTGGGGAGCATGGTGACAGCCCAGATGCCTCACACCCCACCACCCTTGACTGTTCAGTGTCACTGCCTAAGAAGGGACACCGATTCCAGTCACTTAAAAAAAAAATTGTAAGTCAAGAAGATTCTTTTAGGGCTTCCCTGGTGGCGCAGTGGTTGAGAGTCCGCCTGCCGATGCAGGGGACACGGGCTCGTGCCCCGGTCCGGGAAGATCCCACATGCTGCGGAGCGGCTGGGCCCGTGAGCCATGGCCGCTCAGCCTGCGGGTCCGGAGCCTGTGCTCCGCAACAGGAGAGGCCACAGCAGTGAGAGGCCCGTGTACGGCCAAAAAAAAAAAGGAAGATTCCTTTAAACTTTTAACCTCTTTCTCATTAATTAACTAGAATATCTTCATCTGTGTTTACGTTTTAGCTAAATATTCCCCTTAACTGATTAACTGAAGTGAATTCCCATTGGCCAGCAGAAAGGTCAGTGCAATTAGCCTCAGCAGAAACCACCTAAGATCGCAAAGGCTGCCAGAGGCCAGAAGAGATGGAGAAACAAAGAGACAAAAGATGCTAGGGTGACACAGCCTAGGAGAACGGGGGTGCGAGCGCTGGGGGGAAACGGCCCGGCAGTCGTGGGTGGTCACTGGAGAATGCCTAAGGAGCCAGGGTGGAACTCGGGGAGCCCAGGATTCTGTCCTAACTCCTCAGGGGACCCTGCCAGCTCCACCAGGCCCACCCTCAGATAAGGCCCCCAGCAGGGCAGGGTGTGCTCCAGTTCCAGGCTGTCTCAGGGCCACTGAAGGTTTGCTGCTGTTAACCTCTGACCTCACGACCCGCATGACCTGTCAGAATCATTGCAAAGTTGACCAAGACTTGCTAAATTATCACATGAAGAAGAGACAACAAAGGCATGACTGGAAAACATGAGAGAGCAAATGCACGGTCAACCTTGAGATCCTGTCACCAAAAAGTAATATCCCAACCCCCAGCAAGCTTGGCGTCGAGATCAGGTTCCACCGAACTTCGACACTGGCACTTAACGTGCAACGTCATTTAGAAACAGATGACAAAAGAAAAACGTCTTAAAAGCTGAGGAGGGGCTTCCCTGGTGGCGCAGTGGTTGAGAGTCCGCCTGCCGATGCGGGGGACACGGGCTCGTGCCCCGGTCCGGGAGGATCCCACATGCCGTGGAGCGGCTGGGTCCGTGAGCCATGGCCGCTGAGCCTGCGCGTCCGGAGCCTGTGCTCCGCAACAGGAGAGGCCACGACAGTGAGAGGCCCACGTACCGCAAAAAAAAAAAAAAAAGCTGATGAGCTAAGGGCCAGAGGGGGCGGGGGGCAGAGGATATATTTTCCTTTTCTCAGAAACCTAGACCAGGCCTGCACCCAACTGTCCTGGCTCCATCGTCCCTGCCTACACAGGTAGGGTGACAACCGTCCCGGGCTGCTGGATTCTCCCGGCTTGGGCAGTGACAATCCCATGTCCTAGAAACCCCCTCAGTGGTTTGGTCACCCCGGATCCAGGTCTAGGGAGGCTCAGGGATGTACTGCCAGGCTGTTGGGACTCTGAAGATGTGGGCTGAGGAGTTAGACTCCCGGTTCTGTCCACTCCCCGACTGCCACTTCCCAGATGTGGGTCCCAGCACAGATCACATCACTGCTCTGTGCTTCAGTTTCCCCCCTCTAAAAAGAGTGCTCAAAACGCTTACTTCATAGGATTGTTTGCAAGGATTTAAACGTAAAGGAGTGGAGAGCACACAGTCTGTGACACCCAGGAGCTCCCAGGTGGTGTGAGATGGGAACCTGCCCTGATCGCAGCCTGCATGACCAGCAGCTCTCCCCAGAAGGGACGCCCGCTCCATGGGGGCAGCCGAGATGTGCACCTTTGCTGCTTCCCCTTGAGGATGCACAGCCCTGTCACACGTGGCCCCGGCCCAGGGCTCCACGGAGAGGGTTGTCTGGGGATGCTTGAGGTTGAGCAAGAAAGCCGCATGCCTGGGGCCACCACAGCTCCTGCGTGCCAAGCACGTCACGGAGGATGAAGTGAGCTGCAAGCGTTTCTAAGTGCTTGGTGAACGTGAATTACCCTCCCCCATGGAACAGCCTGCAGTACAGTTAGCGAGAGCAGAGGCACAAGTCTTGCCCATAACTGTCCTTCCGGCCCCAGCGGAGCTCAGGGCCTTCTCATTAGCGAATGAGAATGGGGGCATGGTGGTCTCGGGGAGGTGAGGTGCGTGCCTCCCCTGAGGGGTTCAAAGCAGGAAGTGCTGCCCCCGGCCCTGCCACAACTGTAAGAAATGAGACGCTTTTCTTTTCAAAGGTTTTGTGCGTGTCCTTGAACTGCTCTGTGGCTTTTCCAGCGCTGTGTGGCACTTCCAGGTGAATGGCAGAGAGGAAGGCGGCAAAGGCTCGTGAGATGCCAGGGCTTTGTTCATGGAACAGGTATTCATTGAGCTCCTACTATGTGGCAGCCGCGGGTCTACGTGGGGAGATACACAAGCCCCTGCCCTCCTGGAGGCTACTCTTCAGGGTGGGGAGCTGGACAATAAACCAGCACACATATAAATAAAAGAGAGTATTCACTGGGGGTAAGTGTCCTCAAAGCAAAGCAAAAGCAAAAAGGGGTGATAAGTAATGGCGACAAGGAGGGTGGGGGGGAACCTCTGTAAGGGGTAAGGTCTGAGCCAAGACCAGTCCAAGTGCGAAGGAGTCAGCTGTGCAAAGAAAGAGGGAACGGCAGGTGCAAAGTCCCTGAGGTGCACACAAGCCTCGGAACAGAAGGAAGGTTGGAATGGCCCGAGGGCAGAGGGGGAGATGGTGACAGCTTGACCGAGGGAGGGAGACGTGGAGGGGTGACGTGTGGTCTGATTTGGGATATGTGAAGCCAACAGGACTTGCTTGGGGTCGGAGGGGTAGGAAACAGAAGAACCAAGAGCGACTCCTTAGATTCAGGGTAAACAGAGGTGAGAGAAAAAGGCCATGCGGAGCTTGAGATGCCTGCTGGATATTTTAGTGGGGATGTCAAGCCAGGCCATTGGACAGATGCGCTCAGTGGAGGGTCAGGGCTGGAGATATAAATAGGGGAGAGAAACGTTTAGGCTTGAGAGAGAGACGTTGATGAGCAGCGTAGCAACACTGCCTAGCTTCCAAACGCACCCAGGCAGCCACACTCTTTGCAACCGAAGTCCCTCTGTGTTTCAAACAACCCTACAGTCTGCACACACGACTGCGTGGAGGAACCCGGCCCAGGTCCTGCCGGGCTTTCGTTTATTCGCTCAGCAAACCCGTGTCCTGCTGGGCCCAATACTTACCCTGGAGAACAGGACTCTTGCCCTGGGGGAGCCAGCTCACTTGAAAAGGAGATGCGAGAACCTACGGGTGTGGCCACAGGAAGAGGAGGGGCAGGGGCGGGGACGGGGTGGGGGGGGGCGGTGAGGGGTGGCAGGCTGCCTGGGGGCTGGGCTTGCTGGGCCATTACCTGGCCGAGGGCCTGGGCCAAGTCCATCTGCAGGCTTCGAGGCCTCATTTGTTGGACAAGATGATCTCCCAGACTCCCCTCCAGTCCCCAAAGGTCATAATTATCTGGAGCTGATCGCCCAAGGAGACAAATCAGATAGGCAAAAAAGAAGATGGAAAAATCCTTTTCCTTCAGTTGTGCTTTTCTTTAAACCTCCATTTTACCTACATCTTCACGCTAGTTGCCTGAAGCCTGGGCAGTCCCTCCCAGACAAAGCAGTCTTGCCCTTAAGTTCTGTGCTCTGCCCCTCACAGCAAAGATCCGCACACGGCAGTCCCACCACCTTCCCCCCACACCCCTCCGCTGGCTCCGCCTCGGAAGGTGCCTGCGAAAGCGCTTTGGTACTAGTACGGTTTATTATAAGGTATGGTCCCCCAGACACTACCCTCTCTATATTTTGACAGTATGACTTCCTGTAAGATTACTGAGTATCTCCTGTCATCTCAGGAACAAGGCTGATACCTCGTTGGGGTTTTTTTTTTTTCCTCCTCTCGACAATATACTTGACATTTAATGCATCATCAAAAAGTTTCTGAGGTTTTGGGGCTAAAACTCTGAAAGTATTACTTCCTGTCCCAGCAGCAGCTCCAGTGCCCCGAGCAGCCCGAGGCTTCTGAAGAAGGGCTGCTGCTCCGCTTTCAGCCCCACCAGACGGCCCCTTGCACCTCAGAACTGGCCAAAAGCCCTCCCTCCCCTCAGTGAACCCCCTCAAGGGCTGAGAAATGTGCTCTAGTCCAGAAAACAAGGGCCGCCAGTCCCCGTCCCAAGCTCTGTCCCTTAGTTCTAGGGTCCTTGAGCAAGTCTCTCAACCTCTCTGCTACCAAGGGCGGTAGAATTGCAGAGGTGGGCAAAGTAATCTCCAAGGAATGTTCTAGCATCCAACTCCCGGGTGTCGGCGTACAGACTTGAACTGCCCTCGAGACCAATAGGGCGAGACCCACTGTAAAACCTGCCGTGAAACCACACATTTTTCCCAGAGCTAAGAAGGTTATTAGCTCGGTCTCCCCCAAAACCCTCCCCAATGGCCTCGCACCAGGGGAATGTACCAGACCTGCTCTGGAAAAGCTGGAATTTGCAGCCTGCAAGGTAGAAAAACATGCCTCATTTCTGCAACTCTGCATTCCTTCCGCAGGATCTGTGGTGCACGCGCTCTTGGGCAGAGCCCAGGTGAGGCCTGGGGATGCGAGACAGAAGCCAGCAAAGCCCACATCCTCTGGGGTGGGCTAGGAACCCACAACTGCCCACAGGAAATGCTGGGAAGGACCGAGGGGGGCACAGGAAGGGAGCCCTGGCTTATCCTGAGTGATCGGAGAGAGGGGCAGGGAAGGAAGGCTTCCTGGAGGCACCAGCACCTGAGCTAACTCAAGAGTTTAGTAGTGACTGGGCAGCTGAGCCTTCCAGGCAACGGCAGCAGAAGCCCCAAGGGCGCAGCCCCAAGACAGCGCCCAGTGGGTAACGCCACACTGATCCGTTAGGGCCACAGAGCCCGTGGGCAGTTCACAAATCCAGGCCGAGGCTTCAACATCTTTCTCGTGTTAGGTGTTTAATCGGGGGCGGGGGGGGGGGGAGTCACGAAAGGGTTCACAGAGAGGTGACCTAGGAAATAGGTCTCAGTTAGGAGGAGAGATGGGGAGAGAACAGCACAGATAAGGAACGGAAGTGTGAAAGTTCAAGGTGTACAGAAGCAATGGGGATAACCCAGAGCCAGGGGGCCGTGGGGGAGGGGCGGGGAGGAAGGCTCCCGTGGGGCCAGACTCAGGGGCACACAGGACATGACCCCTGCCCATGCGGGGCCGGGGCTGTCATGACGAGCCAGTCGGGCCAGATCCCGCATCAGGCCCTGAAGGCCGCGCTAAGGAATGTGGAATTTAGTCAGTAGGCAACAAGGGGCCTCCTCCTTTATTAGAGGTACCTATTTCCTGTCCACGGATGCACAAACAGTTTTCAAGAAACGAGGGAGACTACAGTAAGGTCTTCCCCACTGCTCCCGCGTTCAAAGGAAATGAGCCGCATGTCTTCGTGCTCCGTTATAATCAAGGTGGGGTGTCCTCTCCCTCCTATGCACACCAGAGGTGTAAGAAGAGCCGACAGCTCTGTTCGAAGGGCTTTGACTCTCTTAACTCATCTGATCCTCCTAAATAAGGTCAATATATTCTTCTCTCATTTTACGGATGGGGAAGCAAGACCCCAAGCCATGAAGGAACTTAGCCAAGGTCACCCAACTAGCAGTGGACAAGCAGGCAGCCCAGCACAAGAGCCTGCCAGAAAAGGACTGGAGGCTCCTCTGCTAGCACAGGAGAGGGTCCCAGCACAAGAGTGGCCAGCGTGCCCCAAGGGGAAGTCAGGTTGCCACGTGAGGGCTCTTGGGACCCGATGGGTCAGAGGAAAGATGCTCCAGGTGGGCACAAAAAACATCTCACCTCCCTCCATGGAGGAAAGTCTGGCTCACGTGGGACAGAACATCACGCCTCTCCCGGGAAGAAGGCACAGCAGCCCAGAGAGGGTGACGCTGCCCAAAAGCACAGGTGCTTCTGGGGGACACACGGGCATGAAGGTGAGAGAAGACGGAGCCACCCTCAAGCACCGGGAATCACACACTGTGAGCTCCGTCAAGGGTTGATGCTGGGGGTGGGCGGGCTGAGCTGCTTCCAGAGCCGCCCCTCCCCTCCCCCATGGACCCGTGTCTTCCACCCCCACCTGCTGTCCTCAGCCTGTGATTGCTGTTCTTCAAGTTGTCAGTCCTGCCTGGACCATGCCAACCCCAAATTCTGTGTAGAAATGAAGGAGATCACTCCACTGGGATGGAGTTTCTCAAGGTTATCTGATGACCCAAGGTGATCTGATAAATTTGCAGGCAAGAAGGAGATCTGCTAAAGGAGATCTGGAGACTTTAGTTGGAAAGTGAAGGGTCTGAGGTGAGAAGACCAAATTCCAACTCAGCCTGCAAGTGGGGAATGAAAAAACGAGAATGAAACAGCGATTCAGTGACAACCGTTAACAGTCTGTGCCGGAAGCTTCAAACCCGTGAACTCGTTTATCACCTCTGTCTTACAGATGAGCCACAGCCACTAAGAGCCATTGTCCTGGTGAGAGGAATGGCCAGAAAGCATGTGAAGCAGCTGCTGTCTGGTTCCAAGGACCGTGTCTCCGCCTGCCACCCTGCCTTATCCCTTCCCAACACTTAATCGCTTTCTGCCCCAAAACGTGGAGGCGGTTGCATCAGCACCTCTGCTTCCAGATCCACACAGATGAGAAACCACCCAGAAACTGTGTGCCAGGGACAGGAGGGCTTAGAAACAGCCCCCAGCCCCACACTCTCCCTCCCTCCCCTGCTCCATCACCCTCACTGGGGATCTAACCAGCGGGGACTCTCCTCCCAAACCTCGCCTCCTGTAGAGGAGCGAAGGACCGAGACCAACAAGCTTCCTTGCCTGGTATGGATGGGAAAAGGGGCAGCGACTTCTCCTCTCTGTTTCCAGCCACCTGAGCCTCTGGCAAATCCAATTCCTTTTGACAACGGCAGACAGAAGTCATCCCTGCCTAAGACACGCCAGGGATATTAGCGTGGCAGCAGGGATGCAGATCTGCAAGACCCCCAGAGGAAGCCAGACACACCAGTTGAAAACCTAACTCTGTCTAGGAGACCAACTTCCCCCAGGTCCCCTGGGGACTCATTAAATTTCTGTGTCTTCATTTCCTCCAAGGTAAAAAAAGGGGTAATAATTCTGACCTACCTCACCACAGTGCTGTAAGTAGGAATAACTAATTAACGCTAGCGAGGCACTTTAAAAGTAAAAAGCACTTTGCAATAATTAACGTGGTTCCTGCTTTCATCTCCTGCAGCCTCACCAACAGAAGCGAGGTCCCAGATAGCTACAGATGGCAGCAAGCACGCCCAGGCAGCCAGCTTTCCGAAGAGGTACGAGGGGGGCTCTGTCAGGGCCATCAAAATTGTGCCGGGGCTCCGGGCCACTGGAGACTGCTCCAAGCTGACAATTCCAAATCCATTTGCATCCACTTAGCTTTCCAGAGGCCAAGGCATTTTTCAGTTACAGCAAACAGCACATGAATGTGAAGCGCTGAGCAGGAAGCACAGGGCGAAAAAGGATTGGAAAGTCTCTGGGGCTGCTGCTGACTTGTCTTGAAAAATCAAAATGAACTTTTTTTTTTCTTCAAAGACTTTGCTTTTATTCATCATCATTATAAAAACAGTCAAGTCCTGGAGGTCTGCATCTGCAGAGAATGCATACAAAATGGGCTTTCTGAGAAACACACACACGCACACACGCGCGTGCGCACACACACACACACACACACAAACGCTCTACAAACTCTTCTTGTGAGCAAGGGAGTCTGGGTTTGGAGTCCAACCTTCACCTCCATTGGGCAGATTTTGCCAGATAGCATGTTTACCCTCCTTCAAAAGTGCCTCCTTTATGAGGACATTCCTATCTGGGGAGGAGCCTTACAGAACATAGAAGTGTCTTTAATTATGCAAAGTGCTGGACCCCAGAGGACTATACCCCCTCTGTCAGCTGTCACCTCCAAAACATACCTGAGATTTCACTAATGCATCACAGAGCTTGGAACAGATGCCGAGTTGTTTTTGCTACCCTGGTTTATTGGTGAGGTACTGCAGGTCCCCAGGCCAAAGGGCTCCTGGGGGCTGTGCTGAGAATCGCCATGCACCATAGTGTTTCTTAGGAAAATCAGTTCTGATTTCCGAGGGGCTGCCTTGAGATCTGGAATGCAAGCCATTCGTAAGACGGAAACTGCCCTGAAATATTGGACACTTTTCTCCCATTATTTCAGAGGTGAGGAATGTGCTTATCTTGAATTTCCTCTGGACAGACGGTGTTCCTTTTCTCCTGCCGCCCCCCTTCTTCCTCTTTTCCTTCCTCCTCGCCAATTTATTAGCTGATAAGCCATGACTGGGTCACACGGATGTCCCAGAAGGAAGTTAGGGATAAGCTTTACCGAAAAGGGGGAGCCCTGGGGGAGGGGGCGATGGCTGAAGCCGTGGTCCTGACTGGGGCGTGGTGTGGCAACGGAGAGGCCTCGGGGCAACCTGGCATAAAGACCCCCAATCAGGGGCTCAGGAAGGAGCTGCAAGGAGAGAGAAGACCTAGAAGCAAGGAGCCACATCTGATCAAGAAAGTGACTGGCAGTCCCCAGGGAGCCAGACTGCGCAAAGGCAGAAGGCTGAACAGGACAGTGGCTTAGCCCAGCGACGGACCAGGTGAGTGCAAAGCAACACTGCTTGAAAGTGAGTTTGGGATTGTCTCTAGAGAGAGGACATGTAGCAGATTCTAAAAGATGGTAAAAATGAAGAGGCCCCCGTCCCTTCTATCAATACACGGGAGAATGAATTCCTTCCCTGATGGTCCCTCAGAGCCTCCCAGGTGCCGGTCCTTCACCAAGGCTCCCCAGTGGGAGTTCTGGGTGGCGGGGAGGGGGCGGGGGAGACCTCTCCGGTCTGCCTTTCCCAGCCCCACCCCTGAGCTCCCTGCAGTAGCCCCTCAGGGATCCTTCCCTCCAAGTGAGGCCAAGGCCAGAACAAAGGAGGAGGCGGGAGAAGCACCCGTCTTCCTCCCTGATGGCTGCGTGCAGGGGTGAGGTTGGAAACCACAAGCTCCGCCCCCATGGTTGCAAGCTACTGACCCAGGGCCAGCGAGCCCCCGGGCACATCACCTGAAGATCAGCTCTCTCAGGCAGCCTTCACAGAAGCGTCAAGCCAAGTTCTTTTAAAAGAACACGTTAAGATTAAAACAACAAAAATGCATAAATGAAAGTATATGATACCTTCTTACAAGATTTTATTTTAGGTCATTATTACAATCTTGTGCAGGATAAGCTCCCTGGGTGTGTGACGCGGGCAGCCACAAAGGACCCCACATTTGGTTTTATATTCTGCTGTCACCATCGTGATATTCTTAATCATTTTGGAACAAAGAGCTCCATATTTTCATTTTGCAATGAAAACTGCAAACTATGCATTACAGGTATTATCAACATCCCCATTTTAGAGATGAGGAGACTGAGGGTCAGGCAGCTTAAATGGCTTCTCTAAGGTCACCCTGCTGGTGAGCAGCTAACTCCCAAGCCAGTATTTGCTCTGATTTATCAGCGCAACATGCACATTGTGAGGTGCCTGCCCAGTTCACGGTGACAGCTCTCCAGAGCTGCCCCATAGCAGCTGATACCCGAGCTGGCCTGTCACACTGTCTCTCCCAGCGATCTGCAGTTGGCACCTAAAGGGACAGCAGATGGGGGTTAAGAGGGGCAGCCAGAGTGATAGCTGGAACAGAGGAACAGCGGGTCCAGGCACAGGAATATCATAGGAAACAATCTGCATCTCCTCCCTCCCACAAGGGCTCAGGTGCTACCGCCTGGTCAGGTGATAATAATCCAGAAACCTTAGGAAAAACTGCCTTATGTGACCTCACCTGCTGGTCCTGGGAGTTACATGAGGATGGCAAGTAGTACTTGGCAACATTTCCTATTCACGCTGCTACTGTTGCTTAATATATATGGATAGGTACGGTGCTTACTATGTGCCAGGTCCTCGTCTAAGTGTTTTACACATAGCAACCCATTAAATCTTCCTAACAACCTTATGAGATAGATATTATCATCCTCGCCATTTTATCGGTGAAGAAACTGAGGCCAGAGAGGTTAGGCACCTTGCCCAAAGTCACACAGCTAATATGTGGTGGGGCCAGGATGTGAACCAGCCTGGCTGCAGAGTCTAGGTTCTTAAAGTGCCTCTCAGAAGTATTATTCTGGCCAGTCTGAAATTAGCAAGGCACCATGAAATTTCCATGTTTAAGTTTCATTTTTACCTTTTCAAAATGCAGTATCTCAGAAGTCTTTGCTACTTGGAACCAGTGAGGCCTCTGAGTAGTCAAACGGATCTTAAAACGACTGCACACAGAAGAGTGAGTACTCGGCCCCTCGGAGTCCCACTCAACACCTGTTTCCTAACACACACTCATGCACACTCACACACAGTCACACCGATAGCTTTTGCTACCCAATTTCTTAGCACATAATAAATTAGTAGGAAACAAAATTCTACTGCAAGCCTGCATGCTGACAGCATCAAAAAAATATTCCTATGAGCCTGGCAGTAAAAGAGGCAGAGAAATCCTAAAAGCAATCAGAAACCTTACAAAGCGTGGCAGCTCGGCTTTACATAAAGACAGTCAAACAGCCCTAAACTCTGACCTTCCAACCCAACTTCTTCTTATACAAACAAATGCCCTCTTCTCAGTGTTTAAGCTGTTTCCAGCGAGGTTATCTATGATTTGCAGATGACAGCATCCTGCTTCCAGGAACAACTGAGATTATTTTGCTGTATTCACTGTACTATGTTTAAGAAGGCAAAGGGCTATGGAATACATTTTTTAAAAGACCTACATCTAAAATGCTCACAATTTTTTAAAAAAATTTTTGAGAGCTTAAGTGGGTAGACCAGGGATTAGACACTTTTATTCCTTGGTTGGAGGGTTGGTTAGTCTGGGGAAGGTGTTTGTTATTTGGGATTGCACGTATGGCAACATTTTTTTTAATTCCGTGGCCGCTGCCCGTTAAAAGGGTCAGGGGCTGTCTAGTTCACTACAGCTCCCACCCTTCCTTTTTTCATATCACTTTTTAAAAAAAATTTGTTTATTAATTTATTTATTTTTGGCTGTGTTGGGTCTTCGTTTCTGTGCAAGGGCTTTCTCCAGTTGCGGCGAGCGGGGGCTACTCTTCATCGCGGTGTGCGGGCCTCTCACTGTCGCGCGATCTCTCTTGTTGTGGAGCACGGGCCCCAGACGCGCAGGCTCAGTAGTTGTGGCTCACGGGCCTAGTTGCTCCGCGGCATGTGGGATCTTCCCAGACCGGGGCACGAACCCGTGTCCCCTGCATCGGCAGGCAGATTCTCAACCACTGCGCCACCAGGGAAGCCCCCACCCTTCCTTTGTTCAATTGAATTTTTACTTGAAGATAATTGTAGGCTCACATACGATTGTAAGAAATAATACAGAGAGATGCCACATTCCTTGTCCCCAGTCTCCCCCAATGGTAACATCTTACAAAACTCTAGCATCACATCTCAACCAGGAGACTGACACTGACAAGAGTCCAGATACCGACAGTTCAGTCACCAGGAGGATCCCTCATGAGCACCACCCGCGTTCCATCACCGACCCCATCCCTGACCCCATGGTAATCGCTGCTCCTCAGTTCTCCATTTCTATAATTTTGTCATTTCAGGAATGTGATACAAATGAAATCATACAGTGTATAGGATTGGGTTTTTTCACTCATCATAATTCCCTGGAGATTTATCCGGAGTTGTTGAGTGTATCAATACGTGGTTTCTTTTCACTGCTGAGTAGTGGTCCATAGCATGGATGAAACAGAGTCATTAAAGGACATGGCCACCACTCTTCTTTCCTATATACACAGGCCGCTTTCCTCATTTACATGACCTGCCTCATCTGCCCCTCCACCCCCATGGGCATTTGAACTTGTGACCTCTAGGGTACAGTCTTACCTGGGATCTGGAAAACTCAGATATCCAGAACGATTAACTTCCTCTCAACTCTATCTGTCCATTCTGTGGATTATACAGGTCACAATTTTAATCCCAGGGAGGAAAGGTTCCCCAGCACATAGCTGGCTCTCATCCCTTCCTACTAGCTGGCACGTGCTCGGGAAATGCAACACTGGAACCAACATAACCAGGACAGTAGACGTGAGCCAAAAGAATCAGCCCATAGAACACTCGAAGACAAATAACGGAATTCTTGAGAGCTCATCCTTGCTTTGTTTTATTGCCTTCTGATAGCTCCTTCTGTGTGCATAGATAAGAAGGGTTAGATCCATTCAGGACTCTCAAATTCCTTATCTTGTACCCTCCCACCTCTCACTGAGCCCCTTGAGACTTTAGAATGTTCCTGTATTAAGTACTCCTTCCTAATTTCCACTTCTTCATCTGCCTCACTTCTGGGGCATATCATCATTACTTTTAACTATCTCATTCTTATATGGTATAAATTCTACTAGCTCTAAGACACTCAACAACTTGAACCGTTTCATATAATATACTTCATCCAGTAAATACTTTTTGAGCACCCGTTCTGTGCTCTGACTACATTTAATGATTATATATGCTTTTTTTTTCCTCATAAAATAAATTCTTTAAGCCACTAACAGACTTGTCATTAGGGTCCTCCAGCATCTTATTCATAGCAGGTGCTTTAAAATGTTTTAAACTGGATTCACTTGCTAGGACATCGTTCGGGAATCAGATATGTGTAGTTCGGATCCGTCTACTCATCTATGGGCAGCAACAACCTCCTCTTTCCTCCATGATATACTTTCCTTTTAATCCTTTACACTTCTTTCCTTAATTTCTGAAGCCTGGATCACTGCCAGCACCGCCCCGAATGACATCTACCATCAGTGTCGCTCACTCGTTATTTCTCGACATCCACCGAAGACCCTTCCAGGCGCCAAGCACTAGGAATTGCAGTGCGAACAGCCATGTCGCTTGTCCTCACAACAAAAGCATGTAAGGTAGTGCGTGCCTGAGAGGTGAGTACGACTTCTTCTTCCACAGATGAAACCCCTGAGATGGCGTGACTTTCCCAAAATCCCAGACTTGATAAGTAACAGAGCAGGATTCAAACTCAGGTCTGTCCGATGTCAAAACCCATCCTCGGGCTTCCCTGGTGGCGCAGTGGTTGAGAGTCCGCCTGCCGATGCAGGGGACACGGGTTCGTGCCCCGGTCCGGGAAGATCCCACATGCCGCGGAGCGGCTGGGCACGTGAGCCATGGCCGCTGAGTCTGCACGTCCGGAGCCTGTGCTCCGCAACGGGAGAGGCCACAACAGTGAGAGGCCCGCATACCGCAAAAAAAAAAAAAACATTCTCAGGGCACTTGGCCAGACTACTTTCCAGACCTCAGAGTCCCAGAGAACACCTTCACCGCCTCGCTGAGAAGACAGATTCTTGACACGAATCTTCCTAGAAAAGAAGAATCCAGTTTGTCTCCATCGTCCTCTCAGAGCATCCCCTTAGCTTCCCGTCTTTGATGCTTAAGGTCCCTAAGGAGTGCTCTGTGGGTCAAGACCTGAGGCAGGGGAGCGGGGTGGGTAGAGGAAGTCGGATTGGGTAGAGAGAGACCTTGAACTTCAAGGCCGCCAGAACCTAAGCCTCAGTTTACCCATAGGGAGGAGAAGTGCCCCAAATTAAGTCAAGGGGGCTGTCCCTTTGTACCCCATGATGAGCAGTCGCTGGGTGCAGGCTGCCCCAGGAAGTGGGCATGACCTTGGCCCCGCAAATCCCAGAGAGGGACTCGTCGGAGAGCTGTCAGCTGCCACCGGTCCCCGCTGCTGGGGGAATGACTGCTATCTGAGTGGGCACCCGGCACCCATCACACTGAACTTGTCCTCTGGCCTCCTTTCCAAACCTCTCACATCTCTGAGAAGATGTCTGGATTGGGTCTGAGGAGAAAGCCATGCCAATTTTGTACATTTTTCCTATACTCTTCTTTCAAAGGTCTCAGTATTATTTTTTTAATTTATTCTTCCCTCTTTCCCAGCAAAGGTAACAAGTGTTCTCTCCACTGCCTCGGCTCACCTGAGGAGACAGTCAGGAAGTCGTCCCCCCGGTTCCTCAGCACCCCGGCCTCTGGAAGGGTGGCGGGTCCTGGGCCCCGAGTCCTGCTGCTGGAGCTCTGGGCTGAGCCTCTCCTATTTGCCTCTGAGGCCCTTGCCCTGAACCCTCTGCTTTCCCTTCCAGCCTCCCCTCCAGCCCAGCTCCTTGCCTCGCCCAGCCCTCCTCACGCCTCACCTGGACTCTGGCCTAGTCTCCTCTCCGCCCCACTCTGGCGCTCTCAGACCCGCCCTGCACACCTCCCCCGCTGCCCTAGCGAGCTTTCTAGATGCATACCTACCATGTGACTGCTTTGCCCAGCTTACAGGGTTGAATGTTAAGTTCTTTACCGTCACATTCAAGACCCACGTGGTCCGGCTCATCTTTCCTCACCCACCACTAAACACACGCATGTGCGTGCGCGCGCGCACACACACACACACACACACACACACACACACACACACACACAAATTCTGGTGATACTGAACTACTGTCGGTGGTTTTTCCTTCCTACCTCCAAGCCTTTTTCTACCCCTTTCCTTCTGCCTGGAACATCTTATCCTTCCTGCACCCGGTCAATTGGTGCTTCAAGAACCAATTGAGGTTCTCTTCCTTCCAGGAAACCTTCTGTGCCCACCCTCATGCTCAGCCCTAGCTCGCACAGCACTCAGATCCACCTTGACCACCGTGCCCGTTACTCAAAAGCTGTCCGCCATTGCTGGCCCATGAGACCCCACCAGCGGGACAGACGCTTTCCTTTTCTGTGTCACTCATGCCTGGAACAGAGCAGGATCTCAAGATAAGCTTATTGAACTGAACAGACTAACCCCTCTCCTCAGCGTCGATACCCGCTCATTCCGTCACCTACAATTCCCCAGCTCCTGGCCCTTCACAACACAGGCTGGACCCAAATGTATTCATTTTCTCTATTTTTACAAGATGATTATCAAGCATAGCTGGGCTTCACATTAAGCAAACTGGTGTTAGGAAAAATCTGTATTTTAAAAGAAAATCTCGGGTGATTCTCTCTCTTTATAAAAGTCTGCTAGCTTAGCTCTCTTGATCTAGGAAGCTCCAAGTATGTGGACAAATGCATGATAGAACGCCGATCTTGATCTTGAAACTATGAATGGTGATCACCTTGGGATTCTCTTACATTCTTTATATTTTTATATATTATTTGAATTTTATATAATGATCATGCTTTATTACTTAAGAATCAGAAAGAAAACATAAATCCCTGTTCATTGTAGGCACACAGGAAAAAATTATAGGCCTCCAGATGATTTTTTTTCTTCTTTAAATAGATTTTAAAAAGTAGAGTTATGAAAACATAAGACCCCAAGTCTCTTAATCTCTGGGCTCACTAGCAAGAATGAATTACACTTTTGTAGCACTTTATGCCCAAATGCATGTTAAATCGTTCAATTTGAAAACTGTTTCTTTCTTTATAATTTCCAGGGGCCAGTGTTTTAGAAATGGCATTTGCTATCAGGTCATTATTGTGACTTGAAAAATGCAGACTGTATAGCATGGAGCAAGTTCACAGTCAAGGAGCCTCAAATATCAATCCACACAGTAAACTAACTCTTGGCAAGTCAATTGAGTTCTCTGAGCCTCCATTGCTTTAAGTGGAAAATGGGGTAATCTCTGCACCATCCACTTTTTCCAGTAAAAAGAAGAAAATGAGATAATATACGTACACTTGCATTAGAAGCTAAAAGACTGAAGATGCCATGATAATAAGTGGTAGAAGGTTATGATTAATAATAATAATCTAGCAGCAGCCACTGCCCCCATCCCTCGGAGGCCCTGCCCTGTTCCCCTTGGGTACCAGCCATCTCCATCCCTACATCAAGCACCATTGCATCCTTTCCAGGCTGGGAGGCAAACTGTCTGATCTCCATGAGTTTTCTGCATGATAGACCATCGAGTATCTTGGATTTAACCACACAGCCTGTGAGTGAGGGTGACGGGGCCAGAACTAGGGGCTCCAAACCAGAACTGCTTGGCCCATTGCACAGTAAATGTTGCTTTCTCTTTTTTTCAGTAGGTTAAAAAAAAAAAGGGGGGAAAAAGTGTCTGATAACGACAAAGTAAACACATCTTCAGATACACCTCAAGACCTGGCAGAAATATGCCATTAAAAGAATTTAGCTTTTTTTTAAAAATCTCTGAGATACATCCTATAAAGTAACAATAACATCTTTGTCAGGGTTGGGTGGGGAGGAACCCTGGTTTATTTATAAGGATTGATATAAATTATATGGTAAGCACAGGAGCAGAAAGGAGCCAAGGTTCATTAGCATCAAGAAATCAGTAGAGGGACTTAACTGGTGGCTTAGTGGTTAAGAATCTGCCTGCCAGTGCAGGGGACACGGGTTCGATCCCTGGTCCGGGAAGATCTCACATGCTGCAGAGCAACTAAGCCCGTGCGCTACAGCTACTGAGCCCACGCACCCCAACTAATGAAGCCCGTGCACCCTAGAGCCCATGCGCCACAACTACTGAGCCTGCGTGCTGCAACTACTGAAGCCCGCGTGCCTAGAGCCCATGCTCCACAACAAGAAAGCCACCACAATGAGAAGCCCGCGCACTGCAACGAAGAGTAGCCCCTGCTCACCGCAACTAGAGAAAGCCCGTGCACAGCAATGAAGACCCAACACAGCCAAAAACTAAATAAGATTTAAAAAGAAAGAAAAGAAAGAAAGAAAGAAAGGAAGGAAGGAAGGAAGGAAGGAAGGAAGGAAGGAAGGAAGGAAGGAAGGAAGGAAGAAAGAAAGAGAGAAAGAAAGAAAGAAAGAAAGAAAAAGAAATCAGTAGAGTAGAGAGACCAAGAGCTTAGATTTTAGAGGCTGAAACACTTGGGAACCCTTCCCAGCATGGCTACAAATGCACCATGTGAACATAGACTAGTTACTTATCCTCTCCTTGTGTCGCTCTCCTCATTTATGAAATGGAGCTGAGGGTACCTGACTCATAGAGGGGTGATGATTTGATGAGCTAATGAATGCAGAGCACAGAATAGAGAGCCTGGTGCATACTGAACACTCAGAACATTAGCCATCTTCATCTTTATCATCATCATCAGGTATCAGCAACCCCAAACTTCCAATCACTTGTTACATTCAAAGAACTGTCCAAGGCACTGAAGGAGACACTTTGAGGCTCCCTTTAGGAAGCATGTCCGAGAAACTTAAGAGGTTATTTATCAAACTAACAATGAATTTAAACGTTTTCGAGAAACAGCTATTACTATCGCCACTTTTGTGAACTACAAAGCAGATTATATCCCATCAGCATTAGCTTTTAACCCTATAAATAATTCAAACTCCTTTGAAAAGCAGGTAATAACAAAGAAGAGCCCATTTGCCTGGATATTCGTCAGCTAGGTGCTCTAAGGCTGAAGCCGGTTATTTCTTGGGAGTTCACCCACAGTCCCATTGAATGAGAGGTTTATAACTATAGTAATCTTACTTCTGCTCCTTTAATTTCAGAGTTCATAGAGGTAATACTATAGCTAAGTGGTCCTCGTCACTATATAGTTATATAAACTATATAGTTCTATAACTATATAGTTCTATAACTATGTAACTATATAGTTAGAATGTCAACTATAAATTTTTATGAAACTTTTGTTCACTTCTCTGATCCTTTGTTTTAGGACATTCTCCCTTTTACCCCAAACGTGGAGTCACCTCAGCCAGCTCGCTGACCACCATACAGAACAGCCCGTACCTCATAATGTAAGAATGTTCCACCCTATTGCTACAAGCCATTAAACTTTAAAGCACAGAATAGCATCCGTGTTTCCAGCTTTGGAAGAAGATAAAGCACTGACTTCATAGCCATTTGTCTCAGAATTTACTCACATTACAGCCCTGAAAACATTCCACTGTTTTGGCCTAACTGGCTTTCTTGAGGGAGGAGTATACACTCTTACAGCAGAACCACTGTGTCGGTTCGCAGGGTTAACCGAAGTACACTCCGGCTTTGGCAAAATTCCCAACAGCTGGAGCTATGGGCCCCAGATTAAGGGCCATTACTGTGTCAGCCATCCTCACCATCCAAGCAGCAATGGACCAATTTGGAAGGAGCCACTGGAGGGCTTTGTACTTAACAGATAGTTACAAGATTAGTAACAGAGAGTCATGACCTCTACTGAATGTTCAAAGTACTTCTACTCATCCAGAGACCCACGAGGCAGCCGACCTCGATGTGCTGAAAAGCAGAGTGAAGGGAAAATAGATTTGTTATGAGACAGAAGGTCTTGGAGCCCAAAATTAACTTACTCCAAACATCCATCCTTGTTCCCAGTCAGTCACACAATTCAGCCAACACCAGCTTCCAAAGAATTAACAAGGAGCTGCCAGTCCCTGTGCTTCGTCAGAACAGAACTCTCTAAGCCTCCTACCCAATTTGCAAAACCCTAAGGAGAGGGGCCCTCTCTCTTGTGTCTTTACATTCCCATTCTTAACACAAATGGCTGACCAAGCTCACCATAGATATTTGTGAAGTGAGTTGAATCAAGGTAAGCTTCACATTCCGGGGTTTGGTTTTCTGAGGAATCCCCCAAGCTATTGAAGAATGGCCGCGTGACCTCACAGCGCCAGTCACACCATGACTACAGATGAATATTCAGCGCCACAAACAGCCCAGCCCTCACCCCCGCCAGGCCCCATTGTTTCCCTAAACCAGAAGTCAAGTACTGGGATGCAGGCTTTCTGGAACGCACCTCCCTGGAATTCCCAGCATATGTTGATTCTATGAGTAATCGTCAGACATTGGCTACCACTATCTGTCATCAGATAATATCCTTTTCCTCCCACTAGCCAACTGGATCGTGAACCTGAAATACCCTTAGAAGGATATTTTCATTTCAGTTCGAGGTCTGGCTGCAGCCTCAGCTAGGCAGGCAGGCAGGAGGCAAGGTCACCACATATCCCTCCCAACTCTGGAAGCACAGCCCTCTCACGACCAGGGCTATGCCAGCCCACATCCACCCATAGCAAAGACATTCACCTCGCTCACGGGCCAACTTCCTCTGAGCGCTATTATTTGGAGGTACTTGGCTCATTCTTGTTCCTGTGGGGTGGCCTAAGTGGGAGGCTGTCTTCCACACGTCACAAGGCTGTGTTTCATCTTCTGTTGTCTGGCATCTCTCATACACTAGCTATATGACCTGGTGTGCCGCTCTCTCTCCAGGGTTCTTTAAGAATTGCTTTCCTGCGTAGCCGCTATGGAAAATGGTACGGAGGGTCCTTTAAAAACTAAAACTAGAACTACCATATGACCCAGCAATCCCACTCCTGGGCATAATTCGAAAATCTACATGCACCCCAACGTTCATGGCAGCACTATTCACAATAGCCAAGACATGGAAACAACCTAAATGTCCACTGACAGATGACTGGATAAAGAAGATGTGCTACATATATACAATGGAATACTACTCAGCCATAAAAAAGAATGAAATCATGCCATTTGCAGCAACACGGATGGACCTAGAGATTATCATACTAAGTGAAGTAAGTCAGACAGAGAAAAACAAATATTATATGATATCACTTACATGTGGAATCTAAAATATGATACAAATGAACTTATTTACAAAACAGAAACAGACTCACAGACAGAGAAAGCAAACTTACGGTTACCAAAGGGGAAAGGGAGGGGAGGGATAAATTAGCGGTTTGGGATTAGCAGATACAAACTACTATATATATAGTAGATAAACAACAAGGTCCAACTGTATAACACAGGGAACTATATTCAATGTCTTGTAATAACCTATAATGAAAAAGAATATTATATGTATAACTGCATCACTTTGCTGTACACCAGAAACTAACACAACATTGTAAATCAACTGAACATCAATAAAAAGTAATAATAATTTTTTTTAACACAGTCTTTCCTGAATGTGCTTTCCAAACACTGGTCTCCAGTGTGGGAGCAGCATTTAGATTTCTCATCAAAAATGTTCTGCCGGGGGCTTCCCTGGTGGCGCAGTGGTTGGGAGTCCGCCTGCCGATGCAGGGGACGCAGGCTCGTGTCCCGGTCCAGGAAGATCCCACATGCCGCGGAGCGGCAGGGCCCGTGAGCCATGGCCGCTGAGCCTGCGCGTCCGGAGCCTGTGCTCCGCAACGGGAGAGGCCACAACAGTGAGAGGCCCGCGTACCGCAAAAAAAAAAAAAATGTTCTGCCGGTTCTCACAACTGAGAGACAAGGGGCGCCTGGCTCCACGTGGACTTCTCCCCTTGGAGTGGGCAAAGCGGGAGGAGAGCTAGAGCTGGGTCCTGGGAAGCAGGTGCCCACAGCAGAGAGGCCCACCCTGCTGGGGTCTAGGGGTGGCAGCAGATTTGTTCTTCATTAATTAGAGTGTCAAGAATCCAAGCGTGTATCCATGACCTCTTTTGAAAGATCTTATCTTCTTTTTTTTTTTTAATTTATTTATTTGGCTGCACCGAGTCTTAGTTGCGGCACGCGGGATCTTTGTTGCCGAGTGCGAGATCTTTAGTTGCAGCATGTGGGATCTAGTTCCCCAACCAGGGATGGAACCCGGGCCCCCTGCACTGGGAGCTCCGAGCCTTAGCCACTGGACCGCCAGGGAAGTCCCTGAACGATCTTATCTTCTTAACATCCTACTGCTTTTACTGTGATCTGAAATGTTTTGTTACAATTCACTTGTTTAACGTCAAAATATTTCTATGGACTTCCTATGGAAATGCATGAAAAATAATTTTTACATGGTACATTTATAACTGAGATGCTGCACTATCGAGTACATACTGGATAGGAGAGAACTATTTTGACGAGGCATGGATAAGAACTGAATCCTCAGCTTAAACTTTTCCATATCTGATAAAGGAATAATTTACTATAGAATAGCTTCCGGCTCCTTCCATTTCCAACCCCGATTATCTTCTACTACCCACGTATTTCTAGTGCCAGGTGCCTCAGCACCTGTTCACATGAAATACCAGCTCAGTCATGGCACTGGTGGAGTCGGTATAATGGGCATTGGGAGTATTTCTGGAAACCACTCTTAAATAAGAGCAGCCAGAGACACTTAACTCTGCACAGAAGTGACTGGGAGTCTCATCAATATACGCTTCTAACCCAGACTGAACGTCTGCCCAACTCCACTTCCCTTAGCATGATCCAAAAAGTGCCTGTAGCCACCAATTCACGGAGACGTGTATGCAGACAAGCCCCACAGAAGGAGGGAGTGGTCTTAACCAAGTAGAATTAATTTCTCTTAGGTGCACAAGTTTTACAAAAGCACGTGACCGTGGCAATGAACACATTCCTAGGGCCGTCACACAGCTGTGAAAATAAAGGGTTCTGAAGCTGAGGCCTGACTACCTTTATGTAAGTCCACTCTGGCACCAACCAATCAGAACAAATGCTGGGTGTAATCAACCCGCTCCATCATCTGGCACATGCTGGCTGAATGAACATCCCTGAATGCCGACTCCCGACGTTTATAAGTATCCATAGACGATAAATGCCCATAAAGACCCAATTCTCATTCTAACTCGTTACAAGTTCTGTTCTGCCATCCTTTCTTTTGTTAAACTGTTCATTCTCGCCTTCCTTTAAACTCGTTTTCTGCATTCTTAATCTCTCATTTTTTATGATATTGCAACTTGATCTGGGTAAATTAGACATTTTAAAAGATGTGTTGTGTTCAGGGGCTTTGTAAAGGCAGCATCACAGAACAACATATCTCCAAAGGAGCTGGAAGAGTAGCTTGAATTAAAAGGCAAGGTCAGGCAAAGAAGAGTATGAAGCAGTAAATTGATGACCCAACCAACCAAGCTATGGGGAATCCTAGAAGCATCTTCCAACCCATTGCCTATCCTCAGATTGGGCCGGTCTGTTTACTGGTTTCCCCTCAACTAGAACCTAAGTGTGTTGAGGGCAAGGATGGCATCCTTCGTCTCATGTGTCCAGCCTGGTACAAGCAAAATCAGCTTTATTGCTGGGCGAATGGATGAAAGATCAAGCATGGGAAACGGTCCTTGTTTGTTGGTGGTTAGGAGTCATTGGAAACCCTTGGCAAGTGTGATTCTGGCAAAGGTGAAGCAGAGGAAATCAGATCAGAGAAATTCCGGAAGAGTGTTGTTTATTAAGGAGACTCATTGTGCATGCATGCTTCAGGACGCAGGGAGGGAGGGGGGAGAGGAGTGCAGCTGTACACAGGGCCAAACATCTGGGTTTTATTTTACAAGAGATGGTATCCAAAAATAAGGGCTAGGACCCAAAGTACAGAAGGGAGCTAGGAGGGAAGAGGCAGGGCAGGGAGGTGTCAAGATGTGGGTGGCAAAGGGCTTTCATGAAACCAGTGACTTAATGGGTATGTTTGATATGGGGTCCTGGATCATTACACATGCCTCCTGGCCCCTTGTAGGGAAATGCTTACCTCAAGGGCCACGACACCAGCACAAGTGAATGAGCTTCCTGGTGAAAAGGAGTGTGACAACACAACCTTCTCCTAGAGGGCGAAGGTGAGGTCGTCAGGGACACGACGTGATGGGAGAGAAAGCAACACACAGCACCTACAAATGGCAACAGCGGGATTAGAACGCTTGGAAAGGTACTGATGGGAAACAAGAAGCATTCTGACTCAGCCCAATTAATTAACACAACACAGGTTTTTCTACTCTTTCCTCTCATCACAAATCATTCATTCATTTTCTTCAGTTTCTCCAGGATCGCCATCCTCCCATTTCCACTCAGGATTCCCAAACGTGACAACATTGTTGACAGGGTTAGAACCATGCTGATAAGCAGTGAGAGAACAGTACAACCTAATTTACTCCATTTTGAATTTGTATTTTTACTGGCACCTCATCTTTCCCTCCCCTTCTGCTTCAAACTTCACAATAGCCCTTCCTTTGATGGGTGCGTATTTTACTAAGTAAATTACTCTGTGGTTGTAACCTTTAATTTCATCTCGATTAACTGTGTCTCCTTCCCCAATTGTCCCAATCTATGTTGAGGTTTTTTTAAAATTTTTATTGGAGTACAGTTGATTTACAAGGTTGTGTTAGTTTCTGCCGTACAGCAAAGTGAAGCAGTTATACATATACATTTGGCCACTCTTTTTTAGATTCTTTTCCCTTATAGGTCATTACAGAGGACTAAGTGGAGTTTGCTATGCTATACAGTAGATCCTTATTAGTTATCTATTTTGTATAGTAGTGTGTAAATGTCAATCCCAATCCAGATCTATGTTGATTTAATGTAACTCTCGAGGGTGCCAACTTCCCCAGCCTAACACAGCGTCACACACAAACTGAATGTCTACCTATCCACTTACTCAGTCAGGTACAAGAACCAAAAAAGATGGATGCTAATTTCCTCTTAAATGAGCTTTTTCCACTTTCTTTTTCTTTATGCCTATTTGATTCTTTGACCTCAACATAAAGTGAACAGAAATCTAGAAAGAGAGAGAAAGAGAAGTCCATTCTGGAAGCAAAAGATAGAGCCTTTTCTATTTCATTGGCTGGCAACAAAGCCTGAAACTCCATCACTACGTTGCCTGGCAACCTAGAAAATATTGTTCTGATTAAACAAAAACTATCTGGAGTAAATTCACAATAAAACGGCTGAAAAGCATTGTATCACTCTGCATTCCACCATTAAGACATTCACAGCAGACACCTTGCGATAGTTCACTTTCAAGAAAACGAGAACAAATATACTGACATCAGTGAGAGGTAGCCTGGGGGTCAGGAAATGTACTGGACCGGGATCAGAAGTCCTGGGCAAGGCTCATAACCTTTGGGAGACTCGGGTTGTTTTTTTTTTCATGTGCAAAAAGAACAAGTGGAATTAATGAACTGTGACATTTCATGACTCAAAAGAAACACTAAAAATGGAGAGCACAGCACCAGACATCTTTTGGAACGGTAGCATTTACTCTACCTGTGTAGGCCAAGAACAAGGGTCCATGCCTAAAGGGTGAAACTCATCCATCTCACCTTCAATGTAATCCACAGTGGGGATTGGTTGGTTACCTATAGGCTATCGATGCCCTGTTATTACAAGAAACTCCCTTAATTTAGAAAAGCAGATGCTCAGCATTATGAAAACTGCTCATCTCATTAAGACAAAAATAGCTCCTGGAAATTTCTTCAAGACTATTCCAATGAGCAATCCCAGTGAAAAGGTGCCCTGGTGAAATTAAAGCCACTTGCTTCTGGAAATCACAAATGAATAGACCTAAAGTTCTCCAAACAGAGAAGCTGCAGTCGAAAATTTAAAACGCCAGCAACCAAGCTTTGAAGAGTATAGGGTGGCTGTTAAAAAGCAGACTCTGGGTTCAAATCCTAACTCTACCACTTACTGGTTGAGCTGTTTTTTAACCTCTCTGCATCTCAGTTTATCCATCCTTATGTGTGTACAAAAAGAATACGTACCCCTTTTACGGTTATTGTAGAAATGAAATGAGTTAGTAATGTGTTTAGAATAGTGTTTGACATACAGTGAGCTGCTGTTGTTATGTCTGGCATGAGCCACTAATTGTCCACAGCAGTGCTGGAGTCAGATGAACCTGGATTCAAAGCCCAGCGCCACTGGTTATTAGCAATGGCCCTTTGGGCAAGCTTCCTAACCTCTCTAAGCCTGGGCTTCTTTGTGTATAAAATGAGAATAATCATAATGTACCTCCTGGAGTTTTTGTGAGGATTAAATGAGATCATGCTTTTGACAGGCACAGCACAGTGTAGCTGCCATGAATCATTACGGTCCAGGATTCATCAAGAAACTTCTCTGCAATTTCTTTAACTTCTCATTGTTGCTTTTTCCATGCCATAAGGCATAACAATGTATGCCAAGACATTTCAATGAGGAAAGAATGGTCTTTCAACAAATGATCCTGTGAAAACTGGATATCCATATGCAAAAAACTGAAGTTGCACCCCTTCCTCACATCATATACTAGAATTCCCTCAAAATAGATAAAAGACCAAAATAGAAGAGTTAAAACTATTAAACTCTTAGAAAAAAACACAGGCATAAATCTTTGTGGCCTTGGATTAGGCAACGGTTTCTTAGCTACTGTACCAAAGGCACAAGCAACAAACGATAATTTAAAAATGGACAGATCGGACATCATCAAAATCAACAACTTTTGCACTTGAACTGACACCGTCAAGAAAGTGAAAAAACAACCCAGAAAACAGAAGAAAATAACTACTAATCCTATATCTGATAAGGGACTTGTATCCAGAATACATAAAGAACTTTTATAATTCAATAATAAAAAGATAAATAACCCAGTTAATAGATGAGCAAAAGATCTAAATAGACATTTCCCCAAAGAAGATATACAAATGGTCAATAAGCACATGAAAAGATTCTCAAAATCACCAACCATCAGGGAAATGCAAATCAAAACCACAATGAGATATCATTTCACACCCACTAGGATGAATATGATAAAAAAGGAAGAAATAGGAAGTGCTGATGAGGATGTAGAGAAATGGAAACCCTCTGCGAGTGGGAATGTAAAATGCTGCAGCCACCTTGGAAAACAGCCTGACAGCTCCTCAAAGCATTAAACATAGAGTTAACATACAATCCAGCAATTCCACTCTTAGGTATATACCCAAGAGAAATAAAAATATGTCCACACAAAAATTGGTACACTAACACTCAAAGCAGCATTATTTACAATAGTCAAAAAGTGGAAACTGATGTCCATCGGCTGATGAATGCATAAATAAAATGCGTTATATCCATAAACTTGAATAATGTTTAATAATAAAAACGAATGAAGTACTAATAAATGCTACAGCATGGAAGAAACTTGAAAACCTTGAAGGAAGACAGTCACAAAGACTACATGTTGTATAGATAGATTACAGACATAAGAAAAATCCAGAATCTCAATCGATCCATTAGATTAGTGGTAGATGAGTGGTTCCCTGGAGGTGGCGGTGTGGAGGAAAGTGATTAGGGAGAAATGGGGAGTGAAAGCTAATGGGTATGAGACTTCCTTTTTGGATCAGGAAATGTTCAAAAATGGATTGTGGTAATGGCTGCACAGCTGCGTATACTAAAAATCATTGAATGGTGCACTTTAAATGGGTGAATTGTATGGTGTGTGAATCGTATCTCAATAAAACTGTTTTTAAAGATAACAAGGGAAATTTCAGAAGCCTCCTCAGCTTGGAGGACCAATTCTGTGGAACTTCAGATGGGCACCAGACTTTTATCTTCCAGCAGAAACAGTAGGGGCTGGCAACAGAACTGCCTGGATAGATCCAGAGAGAGAGAGAGAGAGAGAGAGAGCTTGGAAGAGCCTCCAGAACCAGCTGCTGAATCCGTGTGAATTCCCTGTACCCCTTCCCTTTTTGGATTCACTGTCAAAAGTTCTGTGGAGATGCAGACACACAGTACCAACCCTCTTCCCCCCAATAAAACAGAACTGGGTCACAACGCAAATAAGCAGCTCATTTTCCCTGCTCAAACCCAATCACATGAATCTACCTGTAAGAACCCTCAGGAGAGGGACCACGACGAGGGAGGCTGTGTTTTGGAAGATGGCATCCCAAGAAGTTGGAACTGAGGAAACTAGAGAATATGCCCGCTTAGCAACAGTGTACAAGTTGAGAGGATTCTGGTGTGGTATTTGAAGATTTACCTCTAAAGGGAGTATTGAGGTTTTGAGCTTTTAAGATAAAAAAAGCTGTCTTCACAGAGTATTATTGCAAATTCCTCCTAACCACCTGGTAGTTAAAATTTGGGGTGTGTGAGATTGTGAGGAAAGAACTCAAAAGTTATATTGGAGCAGAAAAGTAGAAACTCAGAGAAACGGAAAATTTTAAGAACTCTTCTTTCCATCCTTTTTATTTCTCCTTTATTAGTCTTATTTCTTTGCCTTTCTTCCTCTGTCCCTCTTTCACCTTGCTCTCTCCTGTCTGGTTGCCACATTTTCCGGGAAGCAGCTGACCAACGAGTCAGGGCGTGCAGACCACCCTGTCTTTGGATGCCAGCACCTACCACGGCACCTCATGAGACATGGGAGCTCGAAATTAATTCTTGTTGGTTGAATTAAATGCTACTGCACAGCGATTGTTAGTTACACAAGCCCAATTTCTGTGCGTCAATGCCATTTCCTTGGTTTATGAAGCAGGAGAGATAGATATTAGACCCTGGACCTGGATGTCTAACTGGTTATTCTCCGGGCCATTATTCTTTATATGCACATTCCTATTGCTTCACAGGAGTCTCCTGTGAAAACACATCAAGGCATTTCATTCTTCTAGGTCAGAGTCTGTGGCAGACTGTATTTTCCAAAGATGACCGCATTATTATGTTCCATCCTTACAATGTGATGTCGACACTTCCCCATTAAAAGGCGGGGTCTATGTTCCATCTCCTTGAACCTGAGTGGACCTTTGTAACTCTTCTGCCAGTAGAGTACAGCTAATGGACTTCTAAGGCTAGGTTGTAAAAGGCAATGCAGCTTCCCTCTGGCTCTCCTTCTCTTGGGATGCACACGTTGGGAATCATGAGCAGCCCTATAAGAAGTTTAGCCCTCGGAAGCTGCAGAGGGACCGCACGGAGAGGGTGCTGCCCAAGGAGCCCCAGCTGTTCTAACCTTCAACTGTTTCAGTCTTTCCAGCCCAGGCACCAGAGTGTGAATGAGTGAGTCTCCGGACGATTCCAGCCCCCAGGCTTCAAATCGCCCCGCTGAACACAGAGTGGAACAGAAATGAGCTATCCCTGCCCAGACTGAAGATTTGTGAGCAAAATAAATGTTGTTGTCGTTTTTTAACCAGCAAGTTCTCTTTACGGAGCTTCCTGGCACAGAATGTACTATGGTGCCTGCCCCTCAGTTACCGCCAGGCAGAAGCTTCTCTGCAGGGCAGGGATAGAACAGAGAGGTTAAGCTAGCTCCTCAGAAATGCCTTCCGGGGGTGGGGTGGGGGGGTGGTGTCCAAGGAATTAGACTTCTCCCTTCCTGGAAGTCTTCAGTCGGAAGTACCTTCTGCGCACAATATGGAAATGTCCAAATAGCACCCATATTGGGATTGACACATATACACTACCGATACTACGTATAAAATAGAGAACTAATGAGCACATAACTGTAGAGCACAGGGACCTCTACTCCGTGCTCTGTGGTGACCTGAACGGGAAGGAAGGCCAAAAGGGAGGGGATATATGTATATGTATGGCTGAATCATTTTGCTGTACAGTAGAAACTGACCCAACATTGTAAAGCAACTCTACTCCAATAAAAAAGTAATTTAAAAATAAAAAAAACAAATAGCACTCATCACCTTTCCCATTTCTTTTAAAGGCATAATCTATTATATAATCTATTATATATGCTATTATATGTATTATATATTATATAATCTATGATATAATCTACTATATAAAAATATAATAGAGAGAAAGAGTACATAAGTATGATACCACTTTTATAAAGCTCAAAACCAACAAAACAAAATAACATTTTAGAGATACAAACAGATAAGGTAAAATTATAAGAAAAATGCAAGAAAATGGTCAAACACAAAATTAAGGGTAGAACCAGGGATGAGATCGGCACACAGGTGGGATTGTGAGTGGTAGGTAAGTGGTAGGTTCAAGGGTACTTATTTGAATGTTACGCTTTATAACTGACATATACATTACCTATATTCCGCTCTGTACGATGTACTGCATAATAAAAAAAATGATTAAAAAATGAATGTTAGGGCTTCCCTGGTGGAGCAGTGGTTGAGAATCTGCCTGCCAATGCGGGGGACACGGGTTCGAGCCCTGGTCTGGGAGGATCCCACATGCCGCGGAGCAGCTGGGCCCATGCACCACAACTACTGAGCCTGTGTGTCTGGAGCCTGTGCTCCGCAACGGGAGAGGCCATGACAGTGAGAGGCCCAAGCAAAAAAAAAAAAAAAAGAATGTTAGGTTAATAAATGTTTCCAACTTATAAAAGCAAAGCACAACACTTGGCATCGTGCCCAATGAGTGGCCCAGTCCTGGCCTCACTACACATTCTGTCTCATGTTCATTTACCCATGTTCTTGCCCCGTTCACATGGACTCTGTCCAGTTCCCAGCCCCGGTCCCCTCTCCGCAGGACCCTTGCTGAGTCCTCACAACTGGATCCTGGGTCCACGTCTCCCTCCCTCAAACCCACTGCGGTCCAGTGAGCCTTCTTGAAGCAGAACTAAACCTGCCTTTCACAGCTCAGTAACCCTCAGTGACCCCTCGTGGCCCTGGCATTAAAATCTAGAGCCTGACTTTCTTAGCCTGCCATTCAAGGCCTCCACAATCCAGCTGCTTCATGCTCTTTAAGCTCCCGCCAAACCAGGCCATTTCCCACTCCTGCCTCAGACCTCCCACCTCGGTGCCTTCGTCCTATGGCTCCCCTCGCCTCTCTCCTACTTCTCCACGTTTCCGTCCTTGAAATCCCACTTCAAATACCTCCACTGACATGAGGCGTTTCCCGACCCACCACCCGGGGTTAGTCACACGCACAGGTGTTCCCACCTCTCAACTCGGGTAAGACTCTCTGTTATCGAGTGGGACTGTTACCACTTTCAGAGCCTCGCTATTGGGTAAGTCAGGTCTGTTCACCTCCCCTGTGAGACCACAGGTTCCTTTAGGGTGGAGGTCATATCTGGTTCATTTTTTTGTCCTCACACTTCCTTACACATACCAACTATTCAATCTTTTTAGAACGAATGTATCACACAATGAATGGATTCCACATCAAGATCTACCCTCAGCAAAACTATAAAGTGAAGAAAACTTGTCCTTGGTATCTCCAATTGCCCTTCCCCGTGAGGAGCTTAAGCCCTCCCTACCCAGCTACCCAGTACTTCAGACCTATGCCCAGACAGAACCTGCTTTGGGAAAAAGATGTGATAAATTCATTCCTACCACTGTATAAACTACTGAGAAGGCTTCTGATGGGACTGCCCTTTCCTGAGAAGTACTTATTTTGTTAGCGGAAGCCGAAGTCAAAGAATATATCTGTACTGGGTTGAATAGTATCCCCCTGAAATTCATGTCCCCCCCCTCACAGAACCTCAAATTGTGACCTTATTTGGAAAAAAGGTCTTTCTAGATGTAATTGTTAAATTAAGGTGAGGTAATACTGGATTAGGGGGGGCCCTAAATCCAACAACCAGCAGCCTTATTAGAAGCCCATGAAAGACACAGACACAGAGGGAAGACAGTCACGTGAAGAAGCAGAAATTGGAGTGAAGCAGCTACAAGCCGAGGAATCCCAGGGATTTCCAGAAACCACCAGAAGCTAGAAAGAGGCAAGGAAGGAGTCTTCCCTAGAGCCTTCAGGGGGATCACGGTCCTGCCAACACCTTGATTTTGGAACTCTGGACTCCAGAACGGTGAGAGAACACATTTCTGTTGATTTAATTCACTGAGATTGTGTAGGTGTTTGGTTACAGCAGCCCAGAAAACCATCTGAAATGCTGGATTACCAGGCACCAGGGAACCTGTGGGAGAGAGATATTGGGAGAAGATCCTCAGTGCCCTAGGAGAGACCTACCCCACCTGTTCGACCTGCCCCCAACCACGAGGCTTGGCAGGTGAGCGGAAAAAGTAAGACTGAGACTTGGGTGAACTCTCAATCATCGCTACTGACACCTTGCAAAATGTCAATGGACGAACATCCACCTCTTTTTGCGGTGGTTTGTTCAGCTGCCTGCTGGGCAGGCTGAGACCAAAGTCAGGATCAGGGCTAGGAATACACGGACTGATACAATGGCTACTAAACGCTTGGTGTCATTAATCCCTCTGAGAACACGGTATGATCTAAGGACACTCTCCCAAGAAATACGTGCACGTATCCCCTCAAATTTGCATAGAGTTTCAGCAGTTTCACAGGTCCCCTGAAGCCCCTCCATGAGGTAAGAAGATTCGATTGTCTAATACAACAATGATATGGCTAAATTGAAACTTACAGAAGATGTACACTTCCTGCAATGATGAGTAGCTTTGTTTCTGTATATGAGCACTAAGTACAGGCGAGGAGGACACCAAGTCCTTGGCATTAGATAGATCTTGAGTCAAATCCCGGCACTCCTTTTCACTAATAAATTTATTTAAACTCTGTCAGCATCAGTTGTCTTGTCTGAAAAAGGAGGAACAGCAATACCTACCTCCTACAGCTATGTGAGAATAAAAGAGAAGTAAAGTCACTTACACACTCCCGACGTGCCCTGGCCTCCCCCTGCATAGGGCTTTGCTCTCTTGTAATCATTCAAATAGCAGTTGTTCAGTGGCTGTCGCCCCCAGTGGATCATAAGCTTCTGGAGAGCTTTATTCACAACTATATTCCCAGGGGCTCTATAATTGCTGACAGAATGTTTTGCTCAGCACCGTTCCTGGTGCACGGTATGGGCTTGATAAATGATAGCTCTTATTAACATTCAGCTCAAACTGATAAAAACAGGGACACATTGCTAGTCAGCAAAAGGCTATCTGCTGAGACCTTTGACCTCAGTATTGAGAAAGTAAGTGGACTCCATGAAAAAGGAACGAGTATTGTATCCTCTGTGGCCACCTCCAAGCAGAGAAGCAGGGGATTCAGAGGCGCAAAGTCTACCACCCACACAGTTCACCAGGAAATGAACTTCTGCCCCCAGTTCTGGTCCACACAGCAGCTCTTGAACCTCAGCCTGATCTTTGTGTCCAAATGAACAAGACACCTACTGATGAGTGGGAGGCTGTATCATCTACTGCAAGAGACCTAGCCCTTTCCCAACTAGGTGTTACTTTTGATTTCCTTCAAGTACGATCAAGGTGGGTGAAGTGGGGGGGGCTGCTAGAAGGCTGTGAGGTGTGGGCTGGCTGAGTCAGTACTGGTCACATTCCCCTTGGGAAATTCCCAGGGGGAGGGGAGCGGAGGGCAGTTGTCAGCTGGGAAATTAACTAGGCATGACTTCCAGAGCAATGGGTGGGTTATAATCCGGGTCTAATGAATGGATAGAATCCTGGGGTGGAAGTGAGATCTGTGTTTGGAATGAAGTCCTTCACCTTGACCCTCTCTGTCTCCAAATGATAGTCTTTCCCACCTCTCTAGTTCCCAGGAATGTCGTTAGTATAAATAAGATGGAATGATCAATACATATTTTTAAAAACGGAAAAAGTACTTATGAAGTAGACAAATGAAATATAAGAGAACTGGGTGGATTTTCACGTTGTGTTACTTTTATAAGCAAAAAGAAATTGTAAGAAAAATACTATTGAAAAATCTTTCTGCATGGTATCACGAATATTATTATACTAGCCTCCACTTTGCACCAAGGAACAGGTTCCCTCATTCTAGGGGATGGAGCCGCAGCCAAGGAATTAAGGTCCTTGGGCACTTTTTATTTGATTAGCTGCCCAAAGGAGCAAAAATATACACGGCCAACCAAACAATTAAAAAAATGTGTTAGAGACATTTTAAGCTTCCTCCCATATCCTCATGTTTTAAATAAACATGTATTTCAAATTCTTAAAGACAGACTGGTAAATAAACTTTCATAAAAGGATTACAGGGTAGAAGTTCAGGGCGCTGAGGGACTTCATGAAAGAAATCTAGTGATAAGGACCCTTTCCTCCCAAAGATAAGCTCCCAGGGAAAACTTCTCCCACAACATGGCTCTGGCTTTCTTGGGTGAGTGACTTCTGTGACACAAGACAAAGGACTATTCCCTGGGACAGGAGAACGAACAGGCTTTTCATTAATAATGATTTTCATTTTATCAGACATCAACTATGCATTAGATACTTTCTGTGCATTACTGCCAACCCTCAAAACAACCCTCAAAACAAGCCACTTTCTGTGCATTACTGCCAACCCTCAGAACAAGTCTCAGTTTATAAATGGGGTTGAGAGGGCACAAGAGACATATGAGGTCATTATATTTATGTTTATTATACTTAGGAAAGATCATTATACTATGGAAGGTGGCCCAGGTTTTGAACCCAGGCCCCTGCGCTCTGTCAGCTCAACCTTCCTTCTGCCACGCTTAAGGTCGTTCCCAGTGAAACCCACAGCGGGTGGCACTGCTCGCCTTGGAGGGTGAACATAATCACATGGGGTCCAGCTGGGCATTTCTGCGGGCTGGGCTATGCCTCTTCTCTAAACTAGGACACATACTGCCAGAAATCCAACACTGAGCTAGACAACCCCTTATTTTAGCTTCTACCCAGTAAAAAGAAAATTTAAAAACCAGACATGAAAAAATATTTTTAACATTTTATTACAGAAAATTTCAAACACACACAAAAGTGAAGAAAGTGGTAAAAATTAACCCCCCTGTACCCTGACCCGGCTCCAACTACCATCAACAGTTTACCATTCTTATTTCATCTATTCCTCTTATTTTCTGGAATATTTTAAGCCAGTCCCAGGCCTCATATTATATTACCTGGAAATTTCAGTACTGATCATCACCCATAAAGACTTAAACTTAACATGATGACAGATCCGTTATCGCTCCCAAGAAAATAGTAATCATTACTTAATATTATTTCTTTTTTTAATTTTTATTGGGGTGTAGCTGTTTTACAACGTTGTGTTAGTTTCTACTGTACAGCGAAGTGGAGCTCCCTGTGCTATACAACAGGTTCTCATTAGTTATCTATTTTATACATATTAGTTAGTGTATATATTTCCTAATGTATTCGATGTTCCCCCAATTGTCTCCGAAATGTCTTCTTACAGTCGTGGTTTTTTTTGTTTTGTTTTGTTTCCAGCCTCCCAGCGCGGCTTGCAGGATCTTAGTTCCCCGACCGGGGATTGAACTCGGGCCCTCGGCAGTGAACGCTTGGAGTCCTAACCGGTGGACCACCAGGGAATTCCCTAGAGTTGGTTTATTGAATTCAGTCCACACCTTACAAAGTATGGTTGTTTCGGTCCTATCCGATTTCTTTTTTTAGGGAAAAATATTTCACAAACAAGGGAATCTTACTGCTGGGTGGTCAAAGATGTTCCTTTCACAGTGAGCTCAGGAAGACAGAACCACCCAAGCAAACGACATTATCTGAGCAGTGTCCTTCCCGTTGGTTGAAATTATCTCAATGTTGTGAATCGATTCCTGTCACAGCTGTGGGCACAGAGGGTATTTTTATTATAATGAATAATGTGTGGACCAATGAAGGAAACAGAATGTGTATAGCACGGGTGAGAAGTGAACTTGGTGATCGCCTGAATAACCAATGCGGTTGTCCGGAAGTAAAAGAACTTTTTCTTCAAAATAAATAAATATATAAATGCAGCACTAACAATCACTGCCAACTATCCTTTGAAATACAGAAATACTTTTTAAAATTAAGAACAAGTTTTACACTCCCCTCCTTTAGAAAATAAGGCCTCGCTGTTGAAGTCATGTTTGTGTTTTCTAATTCACATAAAAGAAAATGAGGAACGGATAAACGACATTAGCACTCCCTTTGGGCCTCAGCTTCTTTCGCTTCACAACGGTGGCGTCTAGGAGGGAGATGATGATCTTCAAAAGGTGCTTCCAGGGGCTTCCCTGGTGGCGCAGTGGTTGGGCGTCCACCTGCCGATGCAGGGGACACGGGTTCGTGCCCCAGTCCGGGAAGATCCCACATGCCGCGGAGCGGCTGGGCCCGTGAGCCATGGCCGCTGAGCCTGCGCGTCCGGAGCCTGTGCTCCGCAACGGGAGAGGCCACAGCAGTGAGAGGCCCGCGTACCGCAAAAAAAAAAAAAAAAAGGTGCTTCCAGTTAACCAGCTGGGGTGGAGACCGGCCCCCGCTTCAACACTGGGACACTCGATCCCCAGGTTGCCTGGCATCTTGGCTGCCGGGGGCTCACAGATAGTCCCTCCACAGAAACTATTTGTGGCCCAAGTTCACATTCCCTTTCTAGGCGCTACCCATGGCCATTGATTAGTGGATGTGGAAGGTATGAAGGCCCAGGACCAAGCGTCAACTGAGAAGACTCTGAAGGGCCTTCCTCTTTTAAGGAAGGCCAAGCGTTCTGTGTCAAATGCTTCACAGTCCAGCATCTCTTTCTGCCCAGTCCAGCTCCCCTACCCCTAACAGGTAATGGACTCAAGAGCACTCCCCAATAAACATTCCCCGCACCAGCCTGAGCACCAGGGTCCGTGTCCTGGGCACTGACCTACAAGAGTATCTGTGATTCCACGAGCTGCAGGTCATCAGCTGGGACCCTAGTGAGCTTCTCTGCCTCTCAAATCCCAGCATTTACGGTTCCAGTACAATGGTGTGGCAGCCAGAAAGGAGGTGGCTCCCTCTTGAATACAAGCGTCCCAAGGCCACAGGGCTGAGAAAGCCACACTCAGAGCGAGCTGGCAGCCCAAATTCCTCCAAGGTCAGCTTATTTGCACAATCACACGCAGTTACAACTGTCATCCTCAGTTGTGAACCCAGAAAGAGTTGTAAACAAAACTGCCCAGAAATGACAAAGACAACAATATTTCTAGGTAATAATTGACGCAGCAGCCAGGTTGAGCCTTTTAAAACAAAAATCAGGTCATGTCACCCCCAAGCTCAAAACCCTCCAAAGGAGAGCCATTCTTCCCATCTTACTCAGAATAGAATCCCACATTCCTACCTTGGACTCTAAGGTCTAACATGATGCAGATTGCCTCTCTGGCCTCATATCCTATCACCCTCTCCCTTATTCACTCTGCAACAATGAACACTGGCCTTCTTGCTATTTCCAGAACATTCCAAGACCACTCCTACCTCAAGGCCTTTGCCTGTGTGGTTCCTTCCGAAGTGCTCTTCCCCTGGATGACTACATGGTTCCACCCTCACTTCCTTCAGGTCTCTTATCAAATGCCACATTATTAAGGATGCCTTCCTGCCTTTTCCATAGGAGGATCCTCAAAATAGGGTACGTGCCTCCAGATATACGAAATCTTCCCAAGGAACACCTAGGCACTTATATAGTTTTAAGGGAAATACCTTTTGGAGCCTCAAGTTCTACCTTCATTCTCTCCTAAACTGTTTGACTTGACTAGGGTCAAGTATCTTACAAGTTCCTTCTTCTTACTTCCTCTTTCAAAACAGATCCTTCTCTCACTTTACAAAAGAAATATTTACCTCTTCCTCATCCCAGATCTTATAATGATGGCTTGTCCATGTAAAACCTCCAGGTTGCCAGGCAAAGTTTTACTTGGAAGGTTGAGGTTGCATCTGAGAAAGTGTACAACACTAACGAGTAAATAAAATATTTTCTTGCAGCTCAAGTAGTTTCTAATTCATTGTTTTTAACAAAATGGAAGAAGTTCCTAATAGATTTATTCACTATATTCATCTAAAACTAATTTTTGATGAAAGATCCCCAAGTGATTTGGGTATTTAAATCAGAAGGAGTTCAGAGAACTGGGTGACACTGCTCTAATAGAATCTTTGCACTCCTATCTACTTACGTATGCAGACAAGATTTCTTAGCACTTACATCTCTAAAAATCAAAAATAGTTACAGAATCGATATCAAATCTTGTATCATTCAAACAACATTATATTCAGCCAAGGATATTTGAATTAAAGTTATATTCTTTACAACTACTAATGATAACATTTAGAAGTTCATTTAAAAATGGTGAGAATCAACACTACTGATCCCATAGACATTAAAAGGAATAAAGGAATATTATATAAAATTCTATGGCCACAAGTTTGATAACTTAGATGAAAAGGACCAATTCTTTGGAACACACAAACAAAATTCACACAAGGAGAAATAGATAATCTAAATAGACCTATATCTATAAGAGAAATTGAATAAGTAATTAGTAACTTTCCTAAAAAGAAAGCACCAGGCCCAAGTGGTGTCACTGATGAGCATTAACCAAACTTTTGTGGAACAAATTATACCAATTTTCCACAATCTCTTCCAGAAAATAGAAGCAGAGGGAATACTTCCTAACTCACTCTATGCAGCCAGGATTACCCTAATACCAAGACCAGATAAAGATATTACAAGAAAAGAAAACTACAGACCAATGTCTCTCATGAACATAGTCACAAAAATCCCAACAAAATATTAGCAAGTCAAATCAAACAATGTATAAAAAGAATTACCACAACCAAGTGGGATTTCTGAACTGAAAATTTGTGCTCTTTTACCAGCCTCTCCCTATTTCCCCCATCCCCAGCTGCTGGCAACCACTTTTCTACTTTGTTTCTGTGATTTTGACTTTTTTCCCCCCAGACTCCACATGTACGTGACACCATTGTTTTTCTGTGTCTGGCTTATTTCACTCAGCTTGATGACCTCCAGTTTCATCCATATTGTCACAAATGGCAGAATTTCCTTCTTTTTTTATTTTTTATTTTTTGCGGTACGCGGGCCTCTCACTGTTGTGGCCTCTCCCGTTGTGGAACACAGGCTCCGGACGCACAGGCTCAGCGGCCATGGCTCACAGGGCCCAGCCGCTCCGCGGCATGTGGGATCTTCCCGGACCGGGGCACGAACCCGTGTCCCCTGCATCGGCAGGCGGACTCTCAACCACTGCGCCACCAGGGAAGCCTCCTTCTTTTTTAAGGCTGAATAACATTCCAGTGTGTGTATATATCTATATCACTTTTCCTTTATCCATTTAGCAATTGACAGACACTTAAGTTGTTTCCATACATTGGCTAATGTGAATAGTGCTGCAATTAGTATGGGAATACAGATGGCTCTTCAAGATAACGAATTCATTGCCCTTGGATATATACCCAGAAGTGGGATTGCTGGATCATATGGTAGGTCCATTTCTAATTTCTTGAGGAGCCGCTATAATGTTTTCCCTAGTGGCTATAATTCCAGTTTTCATTCTCACCAACAGAACACAAGAGTTCCTTTTTCTCCACATCCTCACCAGCATTTGTTATATCTCATCTTTTTGATAATAGATATCCTAACAGGTATGAGGCAATATCTCATTATAATTTTTATTTGCATTTCCCTGATGATTAGCAATGTTGAGCACATTTTCATGTATGTGTTGGCCATTTGCATATCTTTTTTTTTTTTTTGAAAAATGTCTATTTAGGTAGCTTGCCCATTTTTTACTTAGGTTATTATTATTATTATTATTATGCTCTTGAGTTGTATGAATTTCTTGTATATTTTGGATATTAACTCCTAATCAGATATGTGGTTTATAAATATTTTCTCCTATTCCCTGGGTTGCCTTTTCATTTTGTTGATAGTCTCCTTTGCTGTGTAGCAGCTTTTTATTGTCATAGTCCCATTTGTTTACTTTTCCTTTTGTTGCCTTTGTTTTTGATGTCAAATCTAAAAAAATCATTGCTAAGGTCAATATCAAGGAGCTTACCCTCTATATTTTCTTCTAGGAGTTTTATGGTTTCAGGTCTTATGTTCAAGTTTTTAATCTATTTTGAGTCCATTTTTCTCTATGGTGTAAGGGAGTGGTACAGTTTCATTCTTTTGCATGTGGCTATCCAATTTTCCCAATACCATTTATTGAAGAAACTACCTTTTCCCCATTGTGTATTCCTGGTTCCTTTGTCATAATTAATTAACTGTATATGCATGGGTTTATTTCTGGGATCTCTATTCTGTTCCATTGATCTCTGTGCCTCTTTTTATGCCAATACCATACTGTTTTGATTACTCTAGCTTGTTAATATAGTTTGAAATCAGGAAGTGTGATGCCTCCAGCTTTGTTCTTTCTCAAGATTGTTTCAGCTATTCAGAGTCTTTTTTAGTTCCATACAAATTTTAGGACTGTTCTATTTCTGTGAAAAATGCCATTGGAATTTTGACAGGGATTGCATTGAATCTGTAGATCACTTTTGGTAGTATGAGTATTTTAACAATTAATTCTTCCAACTCATGAACACAGAATATCTTTCCATTTATTTGTGTTTTCTTGACTTTCATCAACATCTTACAGTTTTCAGTGAACAGATCTTTCACCTCCTCAGTTAAAATTATTCCAAAGTATTTTATTATTTTTTTGTAATAATTGTAAATGGGATATATTCTTCATTTCTCTTTCTGATAGTTCCTTGTTGGTGTACAGAAATGCAACTGATTTTTGTATATTGATTCTGTTTCCTACAACCTTAGTGAATTCATTATTAGTTCTAACAGTTTTTCAGTGGAATATTTAGGGTTTTCTACATATAAAATTATGTCATCTACAAATAAAGACAACTTTATTTCTTGCTTTCCAATTTGGATGCCTTCTATTTCTTTTCCTTGTCTAATTTTGCTCTGGCTAGGACTTCAAATACTATGCTGAATAAAAACGGTGAGAGTGGGGATCCTTGTCTTGCTTCTGATCTTAGAGGAAAAGCTTTCAGCTTTCCACCATTGAGTATGATGTTGCCTTGGGTTTGTCTCATCTAGCTTTTATTCTGTTGAGGTACATTCCCTCTATACCCAGTCTGTTGAGAGTCTCAATCATGAAACATGTTGAATTTTGTCAAATGCTTTTTCTGCATCTATTGAGATGATGATGATGATTTTAATCCTTCATTTTGTTAACGTGGCATATCACATTTATTGATTTGTGGATGTTGAGCCATCCTTGCATCCCTGAAATAAATGCCACTTGATTATGGTGTACAATCCTTTTAATGAAATGTTTAATTCAATTTGTTAATATTTTGTAGAGGAATTTGTATCTGTGTTCATCAGGGATATTGGCCTATAATTTTTTTTTTCTTGTGGTGTCTTTCTCTGGCTTTGGTATCAGAGTAATGCGGGCCTCATAAAATGAGTTTGAAAATGTTCCCACCTCTCCTGTTTTTTGGAAGAATTTGAGATGCATTGGTATTAATTATTCTTTAAATGTTTGGTAGAATTCACCATTGATGCCATCTGGTCCTGGACTTTTCTTTGTTGAAAAGTTTTTGATTACTGATTCCATCCCCTTACCAGTAATTGGTCTGTTCAAGCATTCTATTTCTTCATGATTCAGTCTTGGTAGGTTATATGTTTCTAGGAATTTATCCATTTCTTCTAGCTTGTCCAGTTTGTTAGTGTATAATGTTCATAGTAGTCTCTTGTGATCCTTTGTATTTCTGTGGTATCAGTTGTAATGTCTCCTCTTCCACTTCTAATTATATTTATTTAAGTCTTCTCCCTTTTTTTCTTGGCAAGTCTACCTAAAGGTTTGTTTCTTTTGTTTATCTTTTCAAAAAAACAGCTCTTAGTTTCATTGATCTTTTCTATTTTCATTTTATTTTCTATTTCATTTATTTGCTCTTATCTTTATTTCCTTCTAACCTCGTTTAGTTTGTTGGGCTTTGTTAGGGCTTAATTTGTTCTTCTTTCTCTAGTTCCTTGAGGTGTAAAGGTGGGTTGTTTCTTTGAGATCTTTCTTTTTTCTTAATGAAAGTATTTATCACTATAAACTGCCCTCTTAGAAGTGCTTTTGCTGCATCCCATACATTTAGGCATCTTGTGTTTCCATGTTGTGTTTCCATGTTCATTTGTCTCAAGATTTCTTAAATTTCCTTTGATCTTTCATTGACCAATTGGTTGTTCAGGGGCATGTTGTTTACTTTCAACATATTTGTGAATTTTCCACATTTATCCTTGTAATTGCTTTTGAGTTTCATATCTTTGTGACCAGAAAAGATGATTGATATGATTTTAATCTTCTTCAATTTATTAAGACTAGTTTTGTGGCCCAACATATGATCTATTCCAGAGAATGTTCCATGTGCACTTGAGAAGAATGAGTATTCATCTTAGATTTAATGCAAACCCAAGCAAAAAAATCCCAGCAGATGATTTTGCAGAAAACAATGAGCTGATCCTAAAATTTATATGGAAATGTGAAATGCCTAGAGTAGCCAAAACAATATTTAAAAAGAAGAACAAAATTGAAGACTTGCACCTCCTGATCCCAATACTTACTATAAAGCTATATAGCTAAGTGTGGCTCTACTGCAAACAGTGTGGTACTATTGTAAAGACAGGCATATAGATGAATCAAGGAGAATTAAGAGTCAAGGATAAATCCTTATTTTTATGGTCAATTGATTTTCAACAAAAATTCCAAGACAATTCAACTGGGAAAAGATAGTTTTTTCAACAAATGGTGCTGGGACAATTGGATACTGACAAGTAAAAAAGATTAATTTAGACCCTTACCACACACCATACACAAAAATCAACTCAAAAATGGATCTAAGGGACTTCCCTGGCAGTCCAGTGGTTAAGACTCTGCACTTCCACCGCAGAGGACAAGGGTTCAATTCCTGGTCGGGAAACTAAGATCCCACATGCTGCGCAGTGCAGCCAAAATAAATAAATAAATATCAATCAATCAGTCAATAAATGCTTTTAAAAAATGCCTCTAAGACCTAACTATAAGTGCCAAAACTTTAAAAAAAAAAAAAAGAGCTAAAACTTTAAAACTTCTGGAAAAAAATATAAAAGAAAATCTACATGATCCTGGGGTGGGCAAAGACTTAAAAATCACACCAAAAGTATGGTCCATAAAATAATTATTATATTTGACTTTAAACCTTTAAAACCTTTTGTTCTTCGAAAGACACCATTAAGAAAACAAAAAGCCAAACCCCAACCTGGGAGAAAACATTTGCAAATCCTATATCTGACAGAGGATTTGCATCCAGAATATATAAAGAACTTATGCAACTCAATAATAAGACAAAAACAATTTCTAAAATTAGGCAAATGATTTAAATAGACATTTCACCAAAGAAAATATGCAAATGGCCAATAAGAACTTGAAAAGATGTTCAACATTAGAGAAATGCAAATTAAAACCAAAATGAGAAAGCACTTTACGCCCACTAAAATGGTTATAATCAGAAAGATAGGCTGGGAACAGGGCAAAGCAAGCATTGGCAAGGATGTGGAGAAACTGGAACCTGCATACATTGCTGGTGGGAGTGTGAAATGGTACAACCATTTTGGAAAACAGTTTCCACACCTAGGTATCTGCCTAAGATAAATTAAAACATATGTTTGGATGAAACTATTCATAGCAGCATTATTTATAACGGCCAAAATCTGAAAACAATCCAAATGTCTATCAGCTGGTAAATGGATACATGAACTGTGTTATATTGTACAATGAAATACTGTTCAGCAATTAAAAGGAACAAACGACTGATAGAGAGGAGGAAGGAAATATAATTGTACAATAAATTAGGTTAAAAAACTTTACGCTCTTGAGTTTGAATTGGAAGTAACAGCATGAATTAAGATGTATTTTATCTTAAACAGTATGAATTAAGATGTATTTTACCTTAAACACTTTTTTCTAGCTTTGCCCACTAAAAACCCTAGTGAAAAATAACCTACCCAGTATTAATGAGCCTCCTAGCGCCCAGACTATGGTCTCTGAATACAATTTTCCACCGAAAAGAACAAGTACTCCTTGAAGAAATGATTGACTCCAGATCTGTGGCACAAAATGTACCAGATGAGCCTGGAAATTTTTGTCATACCACCAAAAAAAAAAAAAGAAGAAGTTACCAACAACTACAAGAGTCATGTCCAAAAGAATGGAGATGCCAAGTTGATTAGATTCCAATCTTCACAAAATGGAACAACCAAGCATCAAAGAGGACAATTACCACAATAAATCGAAACACTTCCAGTAAGTCTGAATCTCTGACTTTATAATGACAGTAAAAAACAAAACAAAACTCAATGGTTGTCTTTGGACGATGCTAGGGAATCAACTCATTATTTTGAAAAATAATAAAGCAAAAGAATTAAGCATCTATCTTGTCTTTCATATTCAAATTCATCCTTAGGAGACCAAATGGTTTAAGAGGACAAGTTTATCTTACAGAAGTAATAAAGGCAGAAGTAGAAAACCACCATTTTGCAATCCTAATGAAATAATAGACTTAGGCAATGATTATCGAAGGTTGCTAACATCAAGAAAAGAGATAAATCACACACCATGACGCTCTGTTGGAAGCACACTACACCATTCATGATGTAATCATGCTAAAGAAAAGAACTGAACTTGAACCTGAATGAGTCTCTAAACCCAACTTACAGGAAATACAGGGGGAGAGAAACATGTTGAATAATATCTCAACGATGCAGTTGACAAAATCTAGACTTCAGGAAATTCTAAAGGCAAAGACCTATTTCTTCACTTAAAAAAAAAAAAAAAAACTGTTATAGAGGGCAAACCTATACATTAAAAGAGACTTAGAAGACATCACCCAATCATAGTATAAGGGCCCTAATAAAATCATGATGTAAACAAACCATTAAAAATGTTTAAGTGTTTTAGGACTGGATTGTGGTGATGTTTACACAACTGTACAAATTTACTAAAAACCAAGCTGTACATTTACAATGGGTGAAGTTTATAGTTTGTAAATTATACCTCAATAAAACTGAAAAAAAAGTGTGTCAGACTATCAGGGAAATGTGAACACCAATGGATAATAAAGAATTATTATTAACTGTTGATTTTTTTAAGGCATGATAATCATATTGTGGTTTTAAATAAAGAGTCCTTATCTTTTAAAGATTAATGCTGAAGTATTTGCAGATACAGAGAATTTGAAGCATTTGAATTCAAAGCTCTCTGGTGTGGGGTGAATGAGGGCTAGAGGTGTCAAATCTGGATAACAATACTATTCTACATTTGTGCCTGTTAGAAGTGTTCTATAATAAAAAGAGTGAGGTATAAAAAGATGATTGAGAAACAAAAAGGAAAAAAGAAAAAGTGAGGAAGAGAAAGTCTTTTAATAAATCAGTTCTCTCTTCCTTAATTATTTAGTTCTTATCTTTCCACCTTTGATGTTAATGCAAATGCCTTGTGGGAATGAATGGCATATAAATAATAACACTGTAAACCAGATGCTGTATCTTCATAACTATACAATGCATGAAACTACTGCCTCTCACCCCAGGGATGTTGCAAGGAAACTGGAAACCAACCACGTACATGGACTTGACCCACAAATGATGGGCAATGATCAGAGTATGTTTTAGTCGTGGTTTACACACGTCCCAATGCCGCATACAGACTTCATATGATTTACTATAGTCAGGCTGATGAAGTAAGATCCCCAGATCCATTCAACAGCTTTTTATAAAGTAAAATACTTCACACTTCATGGAAGTCAGAGCTTACGTATCCATGAGTAACGTTATAGCAGGAAGATTCTGAGTAGAGGTGAGCTTTCCCCACAAAATTTGGTAAAATAGCCCTGCAGAGTACCAAGGCCTCACAATAGCTTTGCGTAATGGTTCATATTGGTTTACACAGTTTATTTCATTCTAACTCCCCCACCTCTTTTTTTTTCTTGAATCCTAGATTATTTGTTCCAGAATCATCAGTTCCAGGAGCTGGTTTGGGGGATGTCATTCAACCCATAACAGCGTTAGTATGATAAACCATCTTTACCTCCCAGGGGCTGCTTGAAGTGTGGCCTGTGTTGGGTCACACCTGTCAGGTGTGTAATGTGGTTTTCCATATTTGAACATCACTTGCCCTGGACACTCAGCTACAGAAAACGACTGACATTTCTTCTGGATTCATCTGAGTTAGGTGGTAAAGAACACGGCCTTCGGAGTTAGACAGATGGGCTCTTTTTCAACAGGATGGAGCTAATTCTTCCATTTTCTAATCCTCACACTCTTCATCAGGGAAATGGGAATAAAAACACCTTCCTCTCAAGGTCGACGCAGGGGATAAAATGAGACAATGCAGGGAACGCTTTTAGCGCCATGCCTGACACGTAAGACATGTTAACCAAAAGCAGTTGCTGTGATGGTTCCTAACACTCATACTTGCAGAAGATGAAACTGGAGGTGGACCTTGCAGCCTGTTTCACTGGCAAAAAATAAAAATAAAAAAATAAAGCGCCTGGTCTGCTGGACGAGCTGGCAGGGCACATGTCTGATGAACAGATTTTTCCAGGCATGATTCGGTAAATGGCAAAGACGCTTGAAAGAGCTTCAAAGGTCGGCGCCGGCCTCTCGGGGCCCACACAGCCTGTTGACCTCCGGAGGGAGCCTGGTGTGACGGAAAGAGCGTGGACTGGGGCGTCTGTATCCTTGGCCAAGCTGCTTCACCTCGGCCTCCTCCCTTGAAAGTGAAGCTGGGAACATCTACCTCGTGAAGGACGTTAAAAGAAGGAAGGGTGGGAGCTCACGCTGCCCGGGACTAGTCTCTGTACAGGGAGTTCACGGTCACTGTTACTTATTGAAGCCTCACAACCACCCGGAAAAGAACGCATCGTTATCTCATTTTATCAGGGAGGAAAGAAAGGCCCGGCTGGGAGAAGGCACGGGCCCAAGGTTACATACCTGTGTGTGGAGGCGCCGGGACTCGACACTGAGTCTGAGAACAGATCCCAACCCTCCAACCACTCCTGCCTACCGCCTGCCACTCAGCTTCCCACTCTGGACACAGAAAGGCCCGGGACCGCACTCGTGCCGGGACGCGGTGTTTTTAGGTCTACACTAATCCCCGTGATTTCGTGACCCCTTATCACAGTGACACGAAGGAAGAGGTGGCAGAGGCCTGCCTAATCTCCCTCCCTAGTTTTGCTACCAACTCTCCATGAAGGAGTTAGTTCTAGTGTCTACAGTGGGCCCAAGTCAAAACACTAGGTTCCCGGAAGGTAAAGGGATATGTATTTGGCATCTAGAGGTCAGCTCCTGGAAGGAGACAGATGGTAATTCATCTCTTTAGAAAAGTAATAAATGGAAGGGCTGCTGTCAACAGAGCCTCCGGAACTGAACATGCAGAGAGCGTAAGAGTTTACTCTTCTCAGTACGTGCTGTCTCGTTGCTTGAACTCTTCAAAGCTGCAGCTCTAGTCTCAAGACCCCAGGGTTAACCTAAGTCCAAAAGTCCTGCAGTACCTGATCTACCTCACAGCTGCTAAGCTTTACAGCTGTCGTCAAACCGTTCAAACACAAGCAGAGCCAAACATCCTCCCAGCCAGCACGGCCCTGCTCCAGAGAGCCATGTGTTATGGTTTCCATCACGCCCAGCCATAAAGTCCCACTTGAGCTTGTCATCCCTGGGAGCCAAGTGACTGCTGGCACCTACCTGGGTGACCCCTGCCTCTTCCCTTGAGACAGGGCTTCTCAGCAGAATGGCCACAGTCACTGGCTACGATGAGTCACAAGTTCCCCAAATCTCCTGACACCGTGGGGAGCAAAAGGAAAGGGACAGCAAACAGGCCCCGCGGGGGGCTGTCTAGCCATGACATAAGAATCCAGCACATTTCTTCAGAGGAACATTCATGCCCAAATCCACCCCCACTTTGCGGGGGAAGGTGTAGGGGGAAGCTCCAGAGACAGCGTTTCCACTGGGAGTGAGAGGAACTAGGCCAAGCCCCACACATCCCCTCCAGACATTCAGCGTACCCACAGAACCTTCCCGACACCCCTGGACCCAGTGACTCTGTCAGGCCAACGAGCTGACTCCCAGAACGTGAAAGAGCCTGACAAGGAGATGATTCTCTCTCTGAGCAGGCAAGGTTCCACGTCACAGCAGCAATCCCTGGTACTATGAGAGAGTCACAGAGCAGACAGTAGCCAAGGACAAAGACCTGGGGCCAGACCTGCTTCCCCAGTGACCCAGCGTTCACGGAACAGACCCCCCTGTGCAATGGGAATCTCACCCGCCTCTCTGCACACACTGGTCTCCTGGTCATTCCCCCACTGCGGCCTCAACCTCCACAAAGGCCTTTAAAATACACCATCTGTTCCCTCATCACACCTTTAGCTGTTCTCAGGGCAATGGGGACAGGTTCAGACTGTGTCCCTGATCCCTTCAGCGGGTGAAGTCTCCCCATGCTCGGCCCAGGAGTGTTCTCAACAGCCTCGGCCTGGCTCCTGGCCCTCCACCTACTGCCATGAGGGGCCTGGCTCCTGGCCCTCCACCTACTGCCATGAGGGGCCTGGCTCCTGGCCCTCCACCTACTGCCATGAGGGGCCTGGCTCCTGGCCCTCCACCTACTGCCATGAGGGGCCTGGCCTCCGCCATTCCTCTTCGAGGCTGTTGACCTCCAGCCAAAGCTACCCACTCACTCTTTTCCTGCCCTCTCCCGCCCTGTGCTTTGGCCCAGACTTTTAAAACACCATCCACCTTAGAAGCCTCACCTGCCCAGCCCAAACATGCATGTCGAAATTCTCCCAGCCTTTAAGGCCCAGCCAAACACTCCCTGCCCAGGAAGGCAGCCTGATTCCCCATCCACGTCCTCCACCCAGGTCCATACCTCCCACCTGACGGCAGGTAATTCCATCCCTCCACCCCAGAGGGGATGAACTGTTTCTCCTTAAACGTTGGCCCTCTAATTTACTATTCATCAGTGGATCTTCCTACAATAATTACTATGACAATATTCTTTTTTTTTTTTTTTTTGCGGTACGCGGGCCTCTCACTGCTGTGGCCTCTCCCACTGCGGGAGCACAGGCTCCAGACGCTCAGGCTCAGCGGCCATGCCTCACGGGCCCAGCCGCTCCGCGGCATGTGGGATCTTCCCGGACCGGGGCACGAACCCGTGTCCCCTGCATCGGCAGGCGGACTCTCAACCACTGCGCCACCAGGGAAGCCCCACTGTGATGATGTTCTATCAGTAATCTTTATTTCCCTCACTCCTTCCACATTTATTCACTAGGATTTTTCTGTAAAGAAGAGTTGTCCCTCCTCCTCACATATTTATTTATTTCAGTCACTTATATTGTACTTATCAGTATTAACTCAAGGATGCTTACTTTATATAAAATTAATATTAAATATAATTGTGCTATATATGACATTATGGAATATATAAATTATATATAATATATAATATATATATAATTATAATATATATATTATATATATAATATATATATAATACATATAATTATAAATTATAATGTATTGTCTATAAATTATATTAAATTATATTAAATATAAATACTATCGTGATTTATTTTGTTGCTCAAATTGTTCTAGCTTTGGTCAGGGCGAGCTCGTCTGGATTGCTACAATTTGCTTTACTAGATTATAAGCTTTTTGAAGATAAGAATCATGTCTTACTGGTCTTTCTGTTCCCACAGTCCCAAACACAACATCATGAATATAGTTGATTCTCAATAATAATATTTATATACATTTCAGTTTTTCAAATGTTTTCAGGTCAATTATCTTGATTCTTACATTGTTAGAAGAATGTATAAATGAATAAGGACCAGACTAATTCATGAATGATTTTTGTGTATATCCCAAAAAGTTACCTAAATTGAACTCACTTAGGAGCTCAACTTTTATCTGTCTTTCCTTGTTTGAGTCTAGAGCCGCTATTAGGCAAAACACTTGATTATTTTAGCTGTGTCCAGCTGTGTCCACTTCTGACTCAGACCAACTCTGTATAGGGCTCTTATGAGTAGATCTTAGGTTGTTTTTGCTTGCGTGTTTGTGTTTCAAATCAAGCTGAATTTCCCCTGCCTCTCTGCTCATCTGGACGATGCTAATCTGCTATGGTACACAGGTAGAGAGTACTGAGATACCCGTCTGAAGTGGACAGCATCCCCAGCCATCACACCCTCTTAATATTGTTCTCGATTGTTGGGCAAAAGCTTCTGGAGTATTATATCCAGCCGTGAACATCTGGCCTCATTTTGTAAGACGGCAACTCAGATCCATGTGGACAGCCTTACATGGAGCATGTTCGTTGCTATCTTCTTGCTAAACTGGCTTGAAATATGCTGCCTCATGGTTGACTTGAAGTGGCTTCAGATGAAAAACATGTTTCCTAGTTATCAAAAGTAACAGGTCTAAAGAAGAATAAGGTGGCATTCTCAGTCTCATTGACCATATCAGAGGAACAGTCATGAAACACTAATGATTCTTTTATTCAAGAAGAGCCAGGAGGTCTTTTGCGCAACCTGCTGACTCTAATCTTCATTCCCCCTGGGCTCACTTCCACCATTTCATGGCTGGGCCTAAAGAAAAGTAATGGGTGACTAGTGAGTACAGGTAACGTGCCCACATGATGTTCATCTACACCAAGACACTTTTGAAAGGGAAAGAGGATACTATTAATAATCACAACTGGGTGACAATCATAAGTTGAGGCTATCTTGGAGGAACTGGGGTGTATCCTCATTCTACGTAAAACAGAATCCCACCCTTAAAGCAATGGAGACTGGTAAACTTTTACTAAACATATCTGTATCTTCAGGAAAGCCAACAGCAATCCTCAGTGAAGTTTTCAGGAAGAACAGATTGTCTTATAACGGAGTTAAATGTGCAAAGGGATAGAAACTGCTGGGTATGTGGAGGATATTTTTGTGGAAGGGACTCAAAGGCAAGGAAACAGAAGGAGGCACAAGCAGCTGAACACACAAGACATAATCCTGTTCCTCAGATCAAGAAAGAGAATGCAAGCCTCTCTGCCTATGAACCAGCTGAAAGGTACATCCCAGCAGAACGGACTGCTATGCAGCATAAACTCATTAGTCTTTCAAACCTTAAACACTTTCTTCTTTCAAGTCAAACCCAATTTTAAGTATTCTGTTTAATAATTTCCTTCAAACATCTAGTCACTTAGATCATTTCCTCTTAAAAGACACGAAGCTATAAAGAAGGAAAAATGGGGGCTCTCACCAGGGAAGGTGTGTTCTCTGGAATGTTTTTCTATATTCATTTGGGAGCAGTTACAGATCTCACCACCTACCCAAGCTGTCTCCAGTTGGTCTCTAGTAGGAAACACCTCTTTGGCAGCAAGTCATGACCCAGTATTATTTTTTCCCATTCTACCAAGGAGGAAATGGAGCCTTTGTAAGGGGCAAATGATGTGTTTAAATTTCTGGCTTGAATCAGTAAGCAGCCAGATTTGGGATTACTCATGCTGTAGCCACGGCCCTTCTCTTTCAACTTTAATGGGAATAGTCAACATCCTATTATGTGACTGTTTGTCCCGAGTTCATATTTTTTCACACAGGGAAAGGCATTTAATGATATAAATCTTTTCAAACCTATAAAGTTAAAGGAGGAGGAAAGTCTTCCACATATCCATAGTGGAGACAGTGGCCTGGAAGATCAGAAATCATTAGATAAGTCTGCTATCTTATGGTAGAAGCCATGAGGATCTATGAGTAATAATTTCCAACTCAGAATATCTGATGAGTGAAATGCATTGAGTGCTTAGGTTAGAACCTGTCCCCAAGGTGCTCAGCATGTAGTGATTATTATTGCTGTTGTTGTAACTATCAATAAACAACAACTTCAGCCTAATGCCTTGCAGAAAATTTAAATCTAGTGATACAAAGCAGATTAATAACTCTAGAAACACTGGCATTCCCAGAACTACTCAAGATAAAGTCCACAGGACATCCATATCATTACTTCAGGGAAGTCTCTTCATTGAAAGTTTCAGCTAGTGAATTTAGAAGAAATGATGGAATATCACCATTTTATGACCCTAATGAAATAATCACAATGACAACGATCGTCAATGGCTGCTAACATCATACAAAAGAGAGAGAATCAAACACCATTCACTTCCAGCCCTATGTATTCACAGAATACTATGAAGTATTCTTGACAAAAATTGAGCCTAAATATGATCACACCTTTAGATCTATTAGTTTTCAGGATACACAGGGATGAGAAATATAATAAACGACCCCGTGAAGATGCAATCTGCAAAATCCAAGCCGTGGGACACTCTACAAGTGACCCAGTTTCTTCAACAGAGTGCAAAAAAAGTGTGTGTGGGGGGAGATATATATAGCTTAAGAGAGATTCTTAGAAACATATAAAAATAGTAATATATAAATGTTATTTGCATTCTAATGTAAATGTCAAAAACTGTAAGGAAAAATTAGAAAATAATTGAGAAAATTTGAACATCATGCTGACTAGATACTTAATAATATTAAGAACTTTTTTATTCTTTATGTGTAATAATGGTACTGTGGTTATGTTTTTGTTATTGTTTGAGTTCTTGATCCCATGTATACAACAATGTGATTAGAAGAAAACATAAGAGAATACAGGGGACTTCCCTGGTGGCGCAGTGGTTAAGAATCCACCTGCTAATGCAGGGGACATGGATTCAAGCCCTGGCCTGGGAAGATCCCACACGCCGCGGAGCAACTAAGCCCGTGCGCCACAACTACTGAGCCTGCGCTCTTGAGTCCGCGAGTCACAACTACTGAGCCCGCATGCCACAACTACTGAAGCCCGTGCGCCTAGAGCCCAAGCTCTGCAACAAGAGAAGCCACTGCAATGCGAAGCCCGTGCACCGCAATGAAGAGTAGCCCCCGCTCACGGCAACTAGAGAAAGCTCACACGCAGCAACGAAGACCCAACAACGAAGACCCAGTGCAGCCATAAGTAAATAAATAAATAAATAAATAAATTTATTTAAAAAAAGAAAAAAGAGAATACAGAAGTAGGTAAAGATTTCTTGGTGAACACACAGAAAGCACAAACCATAAAAGAGAAAATGAATATAAACTGCACTTAAAAGTACTATTCATCAAAAGACACTATCAGAAAAATAGGTAGCAGGTTGGGAGAAAATACATGCAACACGTATATCTGGATGGATAGATAGATACATAGATAGAACACCTATATCTTTTTTTTTAAATAAGGTGTCTTTAAACAGTCACACACAGGGCTTCCGTGGTGGCGCAGTGGTTGGGAGTCCGCCTGCCGATGCAGGGGACGCAGGTTCGCGCCCTGGTCCGGGAAGATCCCACATGCCGTGGAGCGGCTGGGCCCGTGAGCCGTGGCCGCTGAGCCTGCGCATCCGGAGCCTGTGCTCCGCAACGGGAGAGGCCACAACAGTGAGGGGCCCGCGTACCGCAAAAAAAAAAAACAAAAACAGTCACACACAAAACAAGGTTATGTATTGATTGGTTGAAACACCTATATCTTGTATCCACAATACATAAAGACCTCCTATAACTCAAAAATAAAAAGATAAACAACCCAATTAAAAAATGGTCAAAATACTTGAATGGACACCTCACAAAAGAAGACACACAAATGGCCAATAAGCACATGAAAAAAGTTTCACCATCACTAATCATCAGGGATAGGAAAATTAAAATCGTAATGAGATACCACTACACACACTAGCATAGCTAAAATTAACAAGATGAAAAATACTATATTTTGGAAAGGATGTGGAACAATCAGAACTCTTCATATGTTGCTGGTGAGAATGTACAATGGAGACAGTCACTCTGGAAAACCATTTGGCATTTCTTAAAAAGGAAAATAGAGAATCTGAGAGAGAATACATACACACACTTTGCCACACACCTGAAAGTAACACAATATTGTAAATCAACTATACTGGAATAAAAAAAGAAAAAAAACCCAAAACAACAACAAAAAAAGGAAAATATACCTATGACCCTGCAATTCCATTTCTAGATATTTACTCAACAGAAATGAAAATATATGTCCACGAAAAAAGCCCCGTACAAGAACATTTAGAGCAGCTTTGTTCATGCTCGTCAAAAACTGGAAACAGTCCAGATGTCCATGAACAGAAGAACGGATCAGCCAACTGGCGTATCTATACGATGAGACACTCCTCAAAAATAGAAGAGCTCAAGCCACTGATGCAAGCAACAACCTGCTTGAATCTCAAAGTAACACACTGAGTGCCAGAAGCCAGGAGCAGAAAAGTACAGTATATGAGCCCATTTACATGAAATTCTAGAATAGGCAAAAAATAACCAGTAGCAACAGAAATCAGATCAACGGTTGCTTCTTCATGCAGGGCATTGACTGGGAAGGGGCACGAAGGGATGGGGTGATAAAAACATGCTGCTCCTCGATCTGCAGCTGTCCAACTGACTGAGTGGTACACAAGTTCTAAGGATCTGAATGTATGTAAATTATGTGGCCAAAAAATTTTTTTAACTTAAAAGAATTCTTATCTATATAATTATATATCTATTTTTAACCAAGTGAAATTATATGATATATGGGGTTTTCTTCAAAATAATCCAGATGCAAGGGTGAGTATACATGGAACAAGTTTGGCCAGGAGTTGATAACTACTCAACCTGGGTGATGAGTTAGTGGAGATTCCTGATACTTTTTATTCCTCCTACTTTTGTTTATGTTTGGAATTTTCCATAATAAAGAGGGAGTGAGAGAAAGAGAAGGGAAGGGGTGAGGGGATGAGGGAGAGAGATGGAGGGAGGGAACGAAGGAGGAAGGGTCCAACCATGAGATCCACCTCAAAGCACTGAGGAGGAAGCCAAGCAGGACCCTGTGGGGCTCCTGGGCATGAAGAAAGCCTTTCTGTGTCCCCCGTTTCTTGTTTGTAGGGAATAGACTCCAGCTTCCATGACCTTCCCTGAGTTCCAGAGGGCAGGTTCAAACAATTGCTAATCAGGGAAGGGAGGGGATGCAGGGACAAGGGAGGGGCAGTCAAGAAACAATAGTGCAGCCTTGGGGCAGGGTCCTGGTTCCGCCTCAAGGGATACACATAAAACGGTATCTTTGAGCTCTTCTACAGAACTGAAACCCCCAAGAAATGGAAGATGCTAGCGTTCTTCATTCCACAGAAGATCACAATTTGATAACCTTGAGAAGCTCATCAGGACACCACCTGAAACCAGATTAAAGGACTGCAGGCCCTGCGCCCTGACCCTTATCGGCCACCCTGCCCTTGAACCATTGCTATAAAACTCCTCACCAAATCCTCCCAGGTCGGGACACACAGTTTTGAGGGGCATGGGCCCGCTGTGCCCCGCTTTGCCTGGCAAAGCAATAAAGCTATTCTTTTCTACTTCACCCAAAACTCTTTCTCCGAAATTCAATTCAGCACCGGTGCACGGAGGCCAAGTTTCTGGCCTCGAGGACACCTCCAGACATCAACTTGGCTCAATCATAGACATGCCTGTGATGACCCTGAACTGGTCAAGCTGAATTGGATATGGTTCTTTTTGCAAGAGAGACTTATGTCCTACTTTGGAGGATATTTTACAAACAAAATAGAAAAAATCCAGGCAACCACAGAGGCGGAGACTTCCAGTGATCTGGAACTGTTCCCTTGTCTGGGGCAGAGCTCAGCCTGGGGACACCACCCAAATGAAGTGTCAAGGTGCTATCATCACGGGGGCATGGACCCTGCCCCAGGGCCGTGGCTGCGGTTCCTCACCAGGGTTTGGAAGAGAGGCTCTCCACCCTGGAGATCTCCACCCTGGAGATCTCCACCCTGGAGCTGTGCAGGCTTGGCCCAGCCTGGCTCTCCAGCTCGGTATTGTAAGCTCATCTCAGCCGGGACATCTGGGTCCAGCTTACATTCCTTCGAAAATCTTGCAAGATGAGCTATTTCTCTCCTGCAGCTATTAAAAAATAAAATTAAATTGTTTTTTAAAAAAAGCTTCATTCCCAATGGAAAACAGACCCTACACAGACTGGGTTCTTTTCCTCAGACCTGGATGCGCTTAGCGCTGCCCTCTGGTCAGTAGGGATCAAACTGGCTGTGTTTCCAGGTCTGCCTCCTGGCTGAAGCTACTTCAGTGCCACTCCACAGTGTCACTCAGGGACGGATCCTGGTGCTGGCGAGGCCAGACCGGGCCTGGATTTGTTAGCACCTGGAGGACAGAAGGCCAGTCTCCTCAACGAGCTTATTCAGTATGCCCTGCAGGTTAGGCAGGTACAAGCCTTTGATGGATGTTGGAAATTTTAGAGTTTCAGAACCAGTTATCAGGCCAGTACTCTACCTGACCCCAGTAGCCTAAAGAACACTTCATGACGTCTTTCTGGTAAACCTCACTACACATCTGAAGAGGGCAGGAAACGGAAAGCCTCATGAAGGCAGAGGGCGGGTCTGTCCTGTGCACCACACGGGGCATCCCAGCACAGAGGGCCAGGTACACAGGTTCTCAGGAGACATTTAACTGCTGAATGAATGAATGAATGAATGAACCAATAGCAGTTAATGTCGCAGTATCTCCAGAGACTGGTGGTGGTTCTCAAATTTCAGTGTTCACAAAAGTCACCTGGAATGATTAGAATGCAGATTTCTCAGCCATCATACCCCCCCTTCCCCCATCCCAGATTCCTGAATCCATAGGTCTGAGGAGGAGCCCAGGAATCTGCATTTTTACAAATCTTCCCAAATGATTCTGTTGACCGCAATTGGTAGTTTACACTTAGAGAAACACCGTGTCTTACTTCAGCAAGTTTCCTCGGGGTCTCTAGACATCTTCCCTAGTCTGTGATCCATACAGAGTGGGTTTCCTCTGGTCATTTTAATTCAAAGGGAGGCTGAGGAACTAACTTCAGCAGATGCTAGGTATGGCCCATGCAAAATGCTACTAAGATCACAAAACCTTTGGAAGAAACAAACCTTTCCTAATAATCCACCCACTTTCCTTAATTATAGTTTTTCTTCCATAAGTCTTAGAACTGCCCTGGAAAATAACATTGGCTCATTTCTCAGAGAAGCACTCAATTCCAACACTTTTTTTGTGCTGGTCACTGACCAGCCCTACAGCTTTCAAACACTCCATATTTGGAACATTCCCTCTCTGGAATCTAGAAGGTGGCAGGAGGCCTTCCCCTTCCCCACGTGGGCAGGCTCTCTGCAGTGGAAGCCGGCAGCTCCCTTCCCAGGTGGGGACATTTGAGACAGAATCGTCTTCATCTCAAGACGATTAGGTCAAAACAGCATCTTTGGGATCCAAAGCTGATACAAACTTCTTTTTGCTGTCAAGAATATTAAGAAAGTCTAATCCCAGAGGGAGTATTATTGTCCATAATAAAGGCTGAATTTTCATTCATTCAACTGATATCAGTTTCTCTGACACTCAGATCCAGCAGGGGGGACGATGGCTGGGTTTTGAGCCAACTTTTGGAGCAAAGTAAGGTAACTCAGACTCCAAAAGTATTACACAACTGAATGCCCAAGCCTGGAAACATTCCGAAGCCTTTTTTTAGTTACCCAGAAATGACAAAGGAAATTATTTACTCCAGGAAGGTTTGCAGATTGGTGTGGCTAAGGGATCCAAGAATGCATTTTTTTTACATCTTCCTCCCTATTCCTACTCCTGCCAGTAACCAAGTGACAACAGAATTATTGCTAGCCATCTATTTTTTTAATCATGTGATTTTCTTACAAAAGACAAGGACAATTGTTGTTTCCAAAGAAAGGCACATGATAGTTACATGAGATTCCATACAGCTGTTAAATGCCTCCAGCCAGTCCAATCCAGGCTTTTGAAAATTATTCATGCTTTTAATGCAATATCAATCAAGACAAAGAAAAAAAGGAGTCAAAAGGGAACTGGAACATTAAAGATAATACTAATCTAAAATACAGCCCATAGGGCTCTAACAACTGTTGAGATCTCATAAGACACTTTCTTAAGAATAAATGAAATTTTCTATTCAGGGTGTGTTTTATCACAATTTCACACGTACTTCTAAACAGAATTGCCTGACTTCAGGAAATGTCTCCTTTTTTTTTTTTTTTTTTTTTTTTTTAATGTCTCCTTTTTACCAAGTCATTGTTTTGGTACATGTGGTGAATTGAGGTAGGAAAAACTGTTATCTTGTAAAGGAGAATGATTACGTTCCTTTCAGAATAACATTGTATTTCAAAAAATATTTGAATATTTCCAATTAATTTCAAAATATTATTTTATAATCAGAATGCAAAACCCACCTATTTTGTCTAATTCCTTTCTGTAGGGGAAAAGTGGAGACAATCCAATGACACAACACCAAGGCAAAAATTACAAATGACAGTGTCTTTCTCCAGCCAGGTTCTGTGAAAACAAGTCAGCAACTATCTCAGGGTGACCAGCTGTGCCTTTTTTTTTTTTTTTTTTTTTTTAAGTGGAGAGCCTAGGACTGTTCCAGGATTGACACAACCTAGCCATTTCTATAGACGTACAACCCTCCGGAGGGTAAGCAGATAAACTGGCATTTCAGTCTTGTCATTGGCAATTTTGGAGGTGGGAACTAAGCAAAGGGGACTGACCCTGGTCCCTGAGCCCGGAGAAGAGGTATACGGAAAGGGAGGATTCAGCAGCCTGTGGGGATGGCTGGCTGGAAGGAAAGCCAATGATCCCATTTCATCATTGGTCACATCCCCTCTCTTGCCTCTGAACTTTCCTTGGTTGAAGAAAGTGAATAGCAGCTCCGGACTTGTCCAAATACCTTGGGCTTCTTGGTCTGCTTTTAACTTGCTGGAATGTAGGCGGACGCAGGCTGGCTCACCCCAGAGGAATGCCTTTGGCTGTGTCCAGTGGCAAGCACTGACCAGTTGCTTTAGCCTCACTGGGAGCCTGCTGATGACCCCAGTCAGTCAGGCTGGGCTCTGAATTTCTCAGCAGGATGGCTAGAGGGCTGCCTAGGGAGGACTATTGAGGATTATGACGATGGAGCCAGAGCTAAACAAAGACACGTGCCTGCATTTGGAAAAGGAGTCCTGAGAACCATCTAGCCCACCTATGCAAGGAACGACTCTGATATGAGGGCCTTGAAGGGTAGGAGGAGGCTTTGAGCTGTACCTTGTTGACAAGGAAAGGAGGAGAAAGGCATTCCAGACAAAATCTTCCAGCATGTGGAACAGCTGGAAGCATAAAGGGGAATGGCTGTCGGGTGTGACTGGTACATTGGGTGGAAGAGATGAGAATGCGGAAGAAGGTAGGGAAAGACCTTGCACGCCTTAGATTAACCTATGCTATTCAGACACCGGGCTAACATTCCTTTAGAAGAAAAACCCTCCAGCCAGAGACCGCTTCTTCCAGGGGGACTCTTGGTATGTCCACTGTGAAGTGAGGGTTCTAGGAAGTAATTAACTGGAAAACGGTCATTTGCTGATGGGTCGAACATATAATTAACCACCCAAACACTTGACAAGACCAGCTAATAATAATCGTGCTGGGCACAATTAGCCCAAGCCTGTCTTGGCCAAACCAGAATGTCTGGTCACCACTATTTTGTGAGCCCTTTCTATGTGCCAGGCACTGTGATAGGGACTTAACTCGGGTCATTTGTTTCCCTCAGTAACTCCGGTTGAGCAGCTGTGATTATTTCCATCTGGCAAACCATCATGAGTCCCCAAAGCAGAACTGGCATCCTTTTGTATTCCTTTCCCAGCTCCAGAACCTTCCCCTTCCACCCTCCTGTTTCAAAAACTTCTGTTGGGGAATTCCCTGTCCGTCCAGTGGTTAGGACTCCGCACTTTCACTACCGAGGGCCCGGGTTCGATCCCTGGTCGGAAAACTAAGATCCTGAAAGCCATGCGGCATGGCAAATAACAATAATAATAATAAATTTTAAAAATTAAAAACCTCTGTCGATGCTTAGGGCATTCAGCTACTCCCCCGTGTACCTTTCCTAGCCACTGACATCTACCTGCCACTTGGTTCCTCCCCCAGATTAAAGGCTTGGGCACTTGAAGTTGAGACTTCCTCTCCACCCCAGCCCTGCAGTCTCTTTTGTTGGCTCTGAAGTCTAATTTGCACGCCCCATGCAATCTTCAGGCTTCCTCTTCCCCGACCTCTTCCACTCTAGGGCCCCATCCTCACTGCCTGTCAATCACCGACTGGCGTGACCACACCCTGGACCTTGAGACAACTTCCTGTTCTCTCCCTCTCTCACTGCCATTCCACCTGTTCTCCTGTGTCATCCAAACGGCAAGTCCTTTAATGCCTTCGTTACACCCGTCAGTGGTGCACTGGTCAATGTTTAACCTGCTCCGTGGAGGCAGCACGGAGCTGCATATATAACATATGCCTGCGCATATGTATATGTTTATTATGAATTTACTGACATAAAGAATATGCAACACACACTCTATAAATAACAAAATACACAACAGCCTTTACTGTAAACTCTATCAGGCCAATTGATTTTTGGCAAACTCTTTCATCTGTAGCCAACATATGGCAGTGAAGGCAATTCAGCCAGGATTTGACAAAGGGACTTGCATCCCAATCCACTAACTCTTTTCTTAATAAATTTGTTTTCTCAATAAATTTAACTGACACGGGGCTTCCCTGGCGGTCCAGTGGTAAGACTCCGCACTCTCACTGCCGAGGGCCCAGGTTCGATCTCTGGTCGGGGAACTAAGATCCCACGAGCTGCGCAGCACGGCCCCCCGCCAAAAAAAAAAAAAAACAACTGATATGATTTATTGTTAAGCCATTTCCCACCCTCGTTCAAACTATATTTATTAAACTGAAACTTTGCTCAGCTTCAGCACCAGCAGTGGGAGCATCCCCATCCTAAGATACAACCAGGGCAAATATTTACTTCTAGAGCAGACAAGAGCCACGTGTAGTTCACGAGGACATGATGAGTTTTGAGTACTTACTGCCTTTGTTTTTAAATGTAACTTCGTAAGTTTGTCTAAGTTAATTGCAAATAATGGTGCTCTCTGAAATCGGCTCACAGAATTCCTGCACACTTGAGCATCAGCTCCTGTGAAATGGGCGATCGGGCTCCAGCACACCACGAGGCCCCCTCGACCTCAGCCTGGCCCCTCCTCTCCTCATTCCCCATCTTACAGGTTAGCCTATAAGGGCACATGGAGCTGACGTCCTCCACAGCCTCTGGGTGAACATGAGTAGGGTGAGGTCGAGGTCAAACAGTCTACAAATGTCTCTCATTTTTCTTAATATAGGTCCACTTGTTCTTGGGAAACAAGTATCTCGACTAGTTTGTATTGGGCACATAATGGGTTTACAACTTACTAAGTGCTTCTAGAGTTACCAAGGAGAGGCTATGGACTCTCCTGGAGTTTGGGTCTGGTAGAATGTCTACCCACTCCCCCGTGTAAGACACGGAGGCCTGCAAATGGGAATGCGGAAGAACCACGGAAATGAGCCAAGCAGCTCTTCCACTTGCCCTGCGGGGAAATGCCGACTGTCCAGAAGCCCCACTAAGGAAGCGAATCTCCAAGGCCTACCATTACCTATGCTGACACCAACTGCTTTTCCCCTGACAGGGGAAGTCATCTGCAGACATTACCTCACCCTTCAATCCTCACATCAAACCGGTGAGGCACGTAGAAGGTATCCTCAACTTACCTCATCTCTGGGGAAATCACTGCCCACGCATCAGGGAAGCTCACTGCTCTGCAAACACTCCGAGTGTCCCTGCCACCAGCACAGACTAAGCAGTGGGCATCTCTGGCTTGTTCTCGAACCAGTTTGCAACCAAAGTGCAAAGCGGACCGTCCTCTACCCCAATTCACCAGAGAGAGAAATCTGTGTTAAAATGGCCCACTGTGAGCTCTGTTCTAAGCAGCTAAGATCACCTCACTGGAGCAGCAATTTTAGTAACGTTACAATCCCCAGAGTGGGTTTAGAGAAACTCCAGCAAGTGGGTTACCATCTTAGGCAGTTTTAAGTTTTATGGGAACTCTGAAAGTTGCTTGTCGGGGATTGGAGCTCGCGGAAGGAAGTGTAAAGAATGACTAACAAGCCCCCCAAAAGTTGCCCTCTTTCTTCCTGGAGGATGTAAATCTCTACTTTCCACCAGTGGCTGCCAGTGCAAACAAGACTTTCACTTTTCGAAGACATGAGCGTGATAAAAGTACTAATGCCAAGAAGTTTCAACTTTGCCTTTGAGTTCATGGGCAGTAGGGTTGGAAACAGTATCCTGCTACCAGTCAAGCAGAGAAAAGATGGCCTAAGAAAGTTGGCCTCCATCGCCTTTTCTCCTTAACAGGTGAATGTCTTCTCAAGTATGCAGCTTCTCCCTCTCACAGCCATGTTGGCGAAGCCTGGGATCCGCCTAGAAAGCCTCCTCTCCCAGCCACCTGCAAAACTAGAAGTTCTCTCTTGAACTTCTAGATGCCCATGCCACTCTGCAGCTTCCTCTGGTCAAAGGACCCAAAGGCCTGCCCTTCACCTGCAGCTCGTACCTCGGCTGTCTCCATCTCACATCCGGATTACCCACCACCACCCAGGACTACCTGCCTCCCTCATTCTTTTGTTTGTTTGTTTTTGCGGTACACGGGCCTCTCACTGCTGCGGCCTATCCCGCTGCGGAGAACAGGCTCCAGACGCGCAGGCTCAGCGGCCATGGCTCACGGGCCTAGTCGCTCCGCGGCATGTGGGATCTTCCCGGACCGGGGCACGAACCCGTGTCCCCTGCAACGGCAGGCGGACTCTCAACCACTGCGCCACCAGGGAAGCCCCTTCCTCATTCTTTCATGCCAACACAGACCTCCCTTTCCATCCCACACTAACTTCACTCATTTTCCAGTTACTTAAACTGGAAAACATCCTAGAGACCATGTATCCATGTGATCACCAGGCTAATTTTCTACACGAAATAATAAATGAGAATAAGGAAACCTAACATGAACACACCGTCATTTTAGAGGTCACGGCCCAGCCTGGCTGCAGGCTCATGACCCATGAAGAACACTAACAGATGATACAACGTTCAATGTCTACATGACAGTGACTACTGCCAAGACTGCCACTTAGTGCAATACGTCTCTAGGCACAGCCTGCCACCTACCTAACCACACCAACGGGTGTAAGTTTAACCAGCACCATCACTGTTACAGTAGGTCAGCTCCAACGTGGAGAACGATAGCCAAGGCAGAGTCCTTCAGTGTGGCAGGTCCACAGGTCAAGAGACAATCCGTCCGTCTCTGGTCACAGCAGGGGCCTAGATACTGTCCGAGGAAGGAAGTTTCTCCCTCCATGTTAGAGCTCCAACCATGGGATCTGCCGCTTCCCACTGTGTTGCTTCCTCTTATCAACTGATCTTAATGAATGACATGAGGTGCGTGATTTTACGTATATGTACAGAGGGTTTTGAAAGGAGCCTGCTGGTTTGAGTTCTGGTGGTACAATCAAGGCGTTTTTCTGCATTTGGACTAGATCACTTTTCAAAGTGATCTACGCACAAGACCCAGGTCTGGCGGTAGATGCTCTCATCTGTTCCACACTCTGGACTTCTGACTATCCTGTCTTGTAAAGCAAGGGTTCCATTGCTGGAAGGAAGTGAGGAAAAAACGAAAACTCTGAAAGCTGGACTGATCTTCCAGCGTCTACACAGACAAACCTTAGAATGACCTATTTCCTTTTTCCTACTCCAACTCATTTGGATGTCCCCTTGCCTAGCAAAAGAGTCAGAAGCATGGAGAGACGGGACTTAATCCTGGTTTTAATCCTGGATTTAGTAACATCATTAATCTAATCCCAGCTCATTCCTCGGGCACTTTCTGAAAAAAAAAGCAAAGAAAGAAACCTCAACCTGCAGCCACTGAGTGGAAGGCACAACGCCCCCTTCATGTGGCCTTGGAAAGCCACTGCTCCCACCACACCACCCATCCCTGCTCGCTGACCTCCTAGCCAGGGCCCTCCCCAGCCTGCCCTTCAGGTGTTTCTACCTTCAGCCCCACCTATTCCAACACGAGATCTCATATGCCTGGTCATTTCTGTGCCAGATGTAGTGTCAGGCGCTCCACGGATGAAGTGCTTCAGGGTGGTTTGTTACCAGGGAGTCTACTTGCTCTTCAGTTCTGCGGATGATAGTTTGGTCCCAGAGGGACTGTTTCCACCACCCCCCAAAGAAATACCAGATTTGAATAAACAAGGTTTGAACTCACGTGAGAGCAAAACATGAAAAAACGGAAAAACAAAAAAAACCCCATAAACCTAATAAGAGCTTATTCTGCACAACTAGAAAAGAATGACACCAAACCATTTAAACATAATTTATGTACATTTATGGCTTTATACAGTAACAGCAAAGATTGTTCTTGTGTCTGTAAGTACATCAGCATCATCAGGCACTTCTCAGAGAGTATGGGAACGGGAACGTGGAACCTGGTACTAAACTCGAGTAGCGAAATGTGGGCGGGAGTGACTGCGTCCCGACGGGATGGACGTGGCCGCACCTGGCCACGCTGCCAGGCTGTCAGCCCCCCGCCCCCGTCAGGGAGGAGGCCAAGAGTAATGCTAGGCTGTTCTGTTTGCATAAACCACACTGCAACTTTTACTGAATGGTTACTCCCAAACTAAAACCACAAGAGAAACTTCTTGTTTAAAAGTCAGTTATAAATTAAGAACTCTTAGGAGCTGAATGTAAGAATTTCCAGTTGGGGGTTGGGGAATGGTGGGTGGGAGGGGAGGACTGATAACATATACCCAGCAACTGAATGGGTCCGAATTGTATATTTGGGGGTAACTGTTTCCATTTTAAGTGTCTCTTCTCCTCTTTTGGGGATGATGTTTCACTGCTCACTGGGGTACAACATTTGCTAATTAATTGAGACTTTGTCAGTTTGTCAAAGCAGAACTTTCCAAGTAACACATCTATGACCTAAATATATTCCATACGTCTATATTACGGAAACAATACTTTATATTTAAAATATCTGAATAGCTCTATAATACAATATGCTTTTAATAACAGTACAAACCAGAGGAAATAAATCAAACAAGGCTGCGTAGGTGATATCATTTGCACATTTCACAAAGCAATCATGTACAATAACTGATATACTCATTACTCCAGAAAGTCAGTATTCTTACAGAAAAAGAATTACTAGAGGTCACATAATGTTTGTTTTCAAAATAGACAAGGTGCCTTTCACTGGACTTCACTGTACCCCGGAGAGTTACCCAGGATTCCTATTAGAATTTCAACACAAAGAAAAATTTGAAGAAAAAAAAAAAAAGATATTTACACAGACTCAAGAGGAAGCAACATCTTTTTAAAAGTCACTCTACGAAGTAGTAAGATTTTAACAGTGATTTGTAGCTACGGTTGCCTCTTCAATGAACAAGGCGGTGGGGAGTCTCACCGTGTGATGCCTGGGAGGCGGGGAGTGGTGGCAGGTGGACCCAGAGGGGAACACGAGTACTCTGGCTCCAGCGAGCTCTAGCACATGTGCAGGAGGCACTGCTCAGAAGAACTAGGGTTTCTATGACCAGACTTATTTTGGAGTGGCCAACAATGAAGATGGCTAGAGAGGCGGCTGTTTTAATGAATTTTCAGAAGCACAGAAGTCACTGTGGGAGCTTACAGTAGAGCCTGTCTCCTGGAGGAGAGCGCCATCAGAACACCTGCGTTCTTGTTAAACACAGAGGAAAAACCAAGCCAACAGAGACGCAACTCACAGGCAAGACACAGCAAGTGTGAAGTGGGCTGGGTTCACAGAAATCAGAGCCTTCTCAAGAAGGCCAGAGGAACGTTTTTGTGCACCTGTTCCTTTTACTGTGCGGATTCTCAGCGTTCCACATGACGTGAACACACCGGTGGATTAAATGGCACGCAAAGCCAATTAACTTGGTCTATCAGTACAGGTAATTGGAAAATATCAATATTACAACATAATGATCACAATTATAATTGGCGTTGCTAAAGGCAGAAGAAACACTCCAATTCTTAACTTACGCTAAGGCTTTTTAAAATAAACTCAAATATACCATTTACAGCTGGTTCGTTGGTTTTCAAATTCATTGCCCCGATTTTTAAGCAAGTTCTATTCCATTTGGTAGCCACCTGCACTCATGAACACAAAACATTCTAAAAATCACTTGAGTGCCACTTAAAAATTCCCCGCTTCGACTTGGCCTTCCACAGGGTGCCAAGTAGCCCAAGGACAGAGGGAAAGAGGGATGAAGCATGAGTGTGGACCTGATTCTTCAAGGCAGAGCTACAGAACCAACCTCCACCTGGACCAGGAAGAGCACAGTATTACGAGGGAAAACTTTTGCTGAAGCTCAACTCAAAACGGTTACGTTGATCAAAACCCCCAGCTTGAGAAAGGAGCACTGTTTTAGAGGTGGATCTCCCCTTCTGATCTACAAATATTACGAGGCCCCCCGCCAGGAGTATTTGCAACAAAGAGCATACAGGCATCCGTCAGCAGAGTCAATGCTGTGTGGTATGCTTAATTCACAGGATAGTAGAAGCGGATGGAATCTTTTAAAAACGCATACATAAAAACATGTCAAGTTCTCCTAAACGTGAAACACAAAATGTTCATAACTATACATCACTCTCCTGCCAAGATAGGGACAGAAATGTTGAGTGTGCAAGTACTAATTACAATGATTGAAAGATTAGTCAGAAACATCACCAAGTAGCATCCCAAAGTGTACAAACCAGTTAAGCACGTATAAAATTAGTACTAATCCAGTTAGAAATACAAAATGAAAATTACGGATGCTGCTTCAAATATCTGGGATTCCACAAATTTACAAGCAGACTATGTAACAAAGTAGACTCTAGTTTTAAGAAAACATTACAGTTCAATATCTATTCCAAAAATGATCTCAAGTCCCAACAATAACATCAAAAATCATTCATCTGGAAATTAGAACCATTTAAGTGTTTGTACAAATTTGCAAATAACAAAATAAACAAACAAAACAAACCAAAAAAAATAGAAAAGACTTGTACAAGGCTGGCGTTTAACCTATTTTCTATTCTTTTTTTTTTTCCAAAAGAGTTCTGATAAGTCCATTAATTCAGCAGACGGACAACAGGCTACTGGTTCTCCTGTGAGTTATGTGGCAACGTGAACAGGTCCAGAGCCGTTCCATGGAGGTGTAGAATGGAGAGCTTGGTTCTTTGTCATTCATCAGTTCAGCAGAACACAGGTCGTACAAACAAAAGTTTAACTTATCAAGGACATGAGACCATCACAGTATTACAAAAAGAGTAGAAACTTTCCTTGGACCAAATGAATATTTAAAAAAACAAAAATGCACACAAATACAATTCTGTAGCTACGGCTTATATACAAAACTTGAAAGCACACCAGGATCCAAAAGTCTTTTCTGCAATTATACGGTGTAGTGAGTTTGGCACTTCATTGTAATGAAATTTCCAATGGCACAGTCCTTATCTACAGCAGCACGTAACCTGCAAACATCGGGCAAACATCCTGTACAGGAAAAGTGTCTTCGCTGCCAAGTCTGACGAAAGGAAAAAAGAAACACTTTTTTTCTTTTTTTTTTTTTAATCAAGAAAACGAAAAGGTAGGGTGAAGGACATCTTTGGACTGCTTCTCTCAGTTCCTGCTGTCAGACAATCTGAAGTACTTTTAAGTGTAGCCTAGGAAAGAAAACACATACACACACACACTCATTGAATATACAGCCAAATTAAAATCAATTCAACTCAACATATCAGGGTGACAGACATACTTGCAGGGGGGGCTGGACTTTCTCAAACAGCTCTGAAATCATTCGGTGGGAGAAAATTCCACTTTAAAAAACCCTTCAGCATTTGATTTGTATCAAATGTATTCACTTATTGAAGAGTTGCTAAAAAGATGCAGCCATCTAGTCTGTCGAAAGAAACTCTCTAAAGCAGTTAGAGGAAAAGCTTCCTTACGTTTAAGCTCCAAAGGAAAATTTCTAAGCTGCAAAAGGGGTGGAGAATGAATGATAAAAGGTGCCTCTCGGCAAGGGGCGGCCAGCTGCCATCCAAAACTCCCCGACCATGGAAGATACAAGGCAAGGTACTGGGTTCCTCTCTTCTAAGTCCTGTTTTCAGAAGGTCTTTTGATATCGGGGTGCTCTTACCTGCTCACTCGCTCGCTCTCAGCCTGACACCCAGCTGTGTGTCGTTGTCTTGACACTGTGTGGGAAGCTTTGGTTGGGCAACACATTGTCAAAGTTAAAATCCAACGTATCTCCATCCATGAGGTCGTTCCGGATGATGGACTCCATGTCACAGTCCAAGCGCTCGATAAACATGCCGTCCAAGTCACTTGGGAGCTTCTCCTGGTGGAGAATGCCCATCCTGCCGTAGCCGTTGCAGCTGCTCACGGAGGAGTAGCCCCCCAGGGCATTCATCTGCATGGGGTGGGGCAGAGGCACTTGTAAAGCTGTCTTCACTGGGGCCAAGCGGCTCAGACCCGAGGTGTGGGGCATGGTGTTCACCGCGTGGGGCAAGGCACGCCCGTTAACCGCAGACGTCGACTGAGCGTGTCCAGGGTGGCTGTGGGAGCTGGGGTTCATCATCTTGTTATGAGATGCCTGGCTGCCATAGGCTGGCATGACCGCATTAGGGCCCATCAGCACATTCTGGCCAAGGACTCGGCTGCTGGGTTGAGCCACCCCAGGATCAACTGGTGTCATAATGTCATTATGGGGAGGAGAGTCGGAAGTAAGTAACTCCTTCAAGAGTCCCGGTGCACAGTTATACTGACTCATGCCTCCGTAACTCGATTTGCTGTCCTGAAGCGTTTGCATAGGCATCTGGGGCAAAGGGCTCATGCTGGACTGGCCGTACGTGTATTTTTGGTAGTTCGGGCTGGGTGAGTTCAGACTGGTGTTTGGCGGCGCAAACGAGTAGCATGGTGTCTGCTGCATCATGGTGCCCGGCGAGGACTGGGTTGAAACAGTTAATGACGTTGGTGATGAGAGAAGATTGAGATTATCCAAAAGGTTTTCCATGTTCTCGGGACTGCTTATCTCAGACAGACTGGGCAGGGTAGAAGCCATCTTTGCGGCAGACGGTGGGTACACCATGGAATGCACATCCCCGTCTCCAAGATCATCCTGTTCAGTCATAATGGGAGAAAGCCTCCCACTAATAGTACTAGCATTCGAGCTAGTTCGAGGGCGAAATGTACTCCAGTTATCAAAGTCATCATTGCTGTGAGAGCCAGGGCTCGCAGGCCACTTAGGAAACTGAGACCCTGGGCTGTCCCCGGCACCCTCCTGGCCGGACTGGAGGGATGCTTTTTTCTTGGCAGCTCGGCCTCGGCTCTTAGCAAATTTACTGTTGTTGTCCATGGAGGCGGCTCTTCTCCTGGGGGATTTCCCACTCTTGCCTCCCTCTGGATTAAGCATCCACCAGGAACTTTTTCCAGTTCCTTCATTCTGCACTCGAATAAACTTGCTGTGTAGGGACAGATTATGACGAATTGAATTCTGTAAAGCAAAACACCACGTTAGAAATACAATACTCCTCCAATGGGAAAACCCGCTATTCGATGCAGACACGTATCACATGGAAGACAAGTCAAGTTTTGAAAGGGTTTACGGTATAGATTTCAACCTGTACAGTCGCTACGTGAGAGCTCAAATCAGTAAAGGAAAAACAGTATCGTATCTTAAAAACAGTATCTGTGTCTTAATGTAACGACGGGACGAAGTTAAATGAGCATTATTATAAACACCTTCTTTTACATAGCTCTATTTTGCAGGGAAATTACAGGAACTGGTTTTTAAACCACTTGGATTTGCTATGCAAATAGCACTCCACAACAAAGTGCTATCAAACCCCTTCCCACTCCATCACGCCTAGAACTACTGCAAACTCTCTTCGGATGGCACCTTTGCCACTTACACAAAGTGAGAAGTTTTATATTATGGGGCCCACGTGGTCACGGAAAGGAGAGAAAAGAAGCAGGATATATTCTTAGTCAAGAATTAAAAGCCTGAAAGCTAGTAAGACATGGATTCATTTACATCCTTAAAGCCCATTAGGCAGATATAGGTGAATATAAGGACAACTGGGCTGTTGTTGTTTAATTTTAGAAAGTTGAACTGCCAAAAAAAACGAGAGAGAAAGGAAGGAAGAAAAGAAAGAAAGAAAGAAAGAGGGGGGGGGAGGGAGGGAGGGAGGGAGGGAGGGAGGGAGGAAGAAAGAAAAGAGAAGAGAAGAAAAGAAAAGAAAAGAAAAAAGAAAAGAAAGTTTAAATTCAAACGTTGTTCACAACCCTCTCCTCCCAGCAATAACCAGTAGCATGCACCACCTAACTCAGCCTCTGACACCCGTCAGAGGTTACACTCTGGCCAAAAAGCCGGTCTGGGAGGGACAGAGTGGTGGAGAGGACAGAGAGCTGGTGACTTTGATCCACTGAGTACGGCTCCACAACTAAATCGCATGCCCTCAGGACAGTTAGTAAAGAAAATCAACTGTTTTTGGAGCACTTAGGTGGCTCTGCTGCTCACTGGCTACAAACCCTGGGTAACTGCTTGGCCCCCATGTACCTTATAGCCCCTTTGGGGCTGTTCTATGGATTCCACGAGATAAGGTAGGTCAAATGCTCAGTGGTGTGTGCAACATGGTAAGCGGTCACCATGAAGAAGGTGTTAGATCCCAACTTGGTTGGGGGATGGGGAGGAGGGGCCCAAGGTACCGCCCATTCTGAGCCCATTTCCCCCCTCCTAGTCACTGGGGTGTCGGTAGGAGCTTACGGGTATCACAAGCACAAACCCACCACTCCACTCGGAACACGCTGCAACGGGTGCCAGAGACGGTCGCAAGCTCCAGCAGAAGCCGTGGAGCCAGGCGGTAAACAAGGAAGCCCGAATGCAATTCCCCTACTGGACACACGGCGAGACTGACAGCACCTGGAGAGCCTCTGGGACATGTGGACAAGGAAAGGGGGGCTTCCGAGGAGGAGGGAGCTTCTCTGATAGATTTTTTTGCCCCAGCACAAGACAGGGCACGCAGCAGACTCCGTCATCAGGGCCCTGATCCCAAGTCCAGGGGCGGGGACCTGGGGACCTGGAGCAGGGCTGTGTGTGCTGTGTGCGTGGCCCCCAGACTTCCCTGGCTTCCTCTGCCGACTGAATGCAAGGCTCAGCCGACCGAGCCCCCCGAACCGCTGCGGCCCCCCTCCCTGGCCACGGAAAGGCTCTGGCTGGATTTGTGGTCGCCCGGGATGCAGCCACGACACCCACACCCTCACGCCATCGCCGTGGGACGCAGATGCCTGAACGCCAGTCACTGCGCCACGACAAAGCCTCGGCACACAGCAGGGTAGGCCGGGACTCAGCACAGACTGTGAGTTCACAATTTTCCTCATTAAAAGGAGGCAGAAAACAAAGGGAAAAAATCTCACTTTCTAAAAGGAGATGCAAAAGTCAGAGTGAGGCCGGACAGTCAAGGCTGAGAAATCCACATTTCAAAACGCCCTCTGACCCTCTGTACTACATTCCGCCCAAGGATTGCAACACAGCAGCTATGTGATGAGCCCTTCTGCCAGGCCCAGGCGAGTGTGGGTCAGCCCCGGCCCTGAATGGGGACTTCCAGGCTGGACGCTGGGCAGGTGTGTAAGTGGATGGCAGTGAGGGTTTTCTTCTGTTGCCAAGATTCTCCTCTTCCTTCTCACCTACAGATCTATCCCCAACTCAAGACCGGCTTTGAGGACTTTGTGGACATACAAGAAGCCTCTAAAAAGAGGCCCAGCACTGCAATTCCCCAATGTCCTATTTCATCCCCATAAGATTCCCCAAACCCCATGGGAAGGTTTTACTTACGCGCGCATGCGCGCGCACACTCACACGCACGCACATACTGTGTGCTCCCAATATTCCATCATGACTATTTTGTTCTTTGAACACAACAGAAACACAGATAAGCGACGATGAAATCTCTGGAGGAAAGGAAGCTTGACTCCTGTCCCTGTCACATTTAGTAACTGATAAAGGGGGGAAGATCTTCCTAGACAGTGGCTTCCTGGCTCGGCACTGCCTGGGGGAGGGGTGGCACAGCTCTATGATTCACATAATTAGATCAGATCATTTGCAACTGCAATTGGGGGACTTTTTTTTTTTTAATCTTATTTTTGCCTGGAAGCCATTCCTTTCTTTTTGTTTTTTTTGGCTGCGTTGGGTCTTCGTTGCTGCGCACGGGCTTTCTCTAGTTGCGGTGAGCGGGGGCTCCTCTTCGTTGCAGTGCATGGGCCTCTCAATGTGGTGGCTTCTCTTGTTGTGGAGCGCGGGCTTCAGTAGTTGTGGCTCGCGGGCTCTAGAGTGCAGGCTCAGTAGTTGTGGCTCATGAGCTCTAGAGCGCAGGCTCAGTAGTTGTGGGATGCAGGCTTCAGTAGTTGTGGCACATGGGCTCAGTAGTTGTGGCTCGCGGGCTCTAGAACACAGGCTCAGCAGTTGTGGCACACGGGCTTAGCTGCTCCGCGGCATGTGGGGTCTTCCCGGACCAGGGCTCGAACACGTGTCCCTGGCATTGGCAGGCGGATTCTTAACCACTGCGCCACCAGGGACGTCCCTGGGGGACATTTCTAACAAGACTGCAGAATCTGTCATGATGAAATCTTTAAAAAGTTCAGGAAGCATTCATTAGCTTGGATGGGACATACGCTAACTTACCACTTAGATTTACCAAAAAAGGGGGGGGGGGCGCGGGGAGTGGACGTAGAACAATCCCTTACTTATCAAAACATTATGCTACATATTTTCCTAAGAGGACATTTCAGGTCGCTCTTTGAGCAACAGAGCTGTCTCCTAACTTTGCCAACAATTAAAAAATTTTTTTCCGAACAGGAAAAGGTTTGCTGCGCAGGGCTTGTTACATAAATTCCTGTTTTTCACACAGCCGGCAGGACATTAAAGAAGCTATGATTTCCAATGGGGAATATCGGAGTGGAGGGTGTTGAAGAGGTAAAGCTTGTAAAAATACGTGTCGCTATTAATGATGTTATGTCTGCAAATCTCTGCCGGATGCGGTGGACACAGCCGAGGCAGGGAAATTGCGGTTCCCCGTGACCTGTGCAGAGAGCCACACGCGGACAGCAGTGCTCTGAGCTGTTCAGTTCTTCGACCACGAATAAATATCACGTGAGGAGAGAGGTAGGGTGAGAGGACAGGAGACTCGTGCACTGCAAACCACATACCTAAATCCTGAGGTTCTGCATGAGACCATCAGAGAAAAAGACCACTCAACAACTTTCCCCTCCACTAGCCGTAGTCTCCGCAGTCCGGGCTTGCCGCTCGCTGGTGCCCGGCTGGCTCCCCTCTGCACAAGCCCCTCGGCCGCCTGGCCCTTGACTCTCCCTCGCCTTCTGCATGCCTGGCCACCCCGAGCAGGGCAGCGAGTTCTTGGGAAGCCTGACCCAATGGAAGTCCGTGGATCGTGTTGGGGGAAGGGGCAGCCTGCACCCGGTGTGCCCTGGCTTGCTCAACCTGCTCTGCCAGCTGTTTCAAATGCTCGGGTGTTCATTTTGTGCACTCTACAGACCAGATTCCAAGCTTCTTAAAGGGCAAGGGGCTGGAGTGTGTTTTTATCTCCTAATCTCAAAGCCCCTAACAGATGCTCTACACACACGATACATTCAATGAACGTTTGTTGACTGACATCCCAAAAACATCACAGGGAAGATGTAATGCCTTCCACATCTTTTCTCTATCCATTCGTGCACCAATTCATGCCAAGTAACTTTTATTGGGACTGATTTATGCTGGGTGCAGTGAAGGACGTCAGAAGGAATTAGTCACAGAGTCTGCCCTCCGGGTGTTTTATGATCTACCTGGGAAAGGAACAAGTCCACCTAAATGGCCACTCCAGACAAAAAATGATGTACAAAGGACTGTCCAGGAGCCTCGACTTCTTCCTGCCAAAGGTCACCACCACCCCCAACTTCTGTCTCAGCCCAAGTGTCCTTTCCTTCCGGAAGCATTTCCTGAGAAGCCCATCCCAGCCTGCAGCTAACACAGGACCTGATTTACTCACCACAAGCATGACTCTGCTACGTCTGGCTCCCCACTACCCTGTGAGCTGCATGAGCGCGGGGACCTGGGCTGTCCTCTTGTGCGCTATATCCTCACAGCTCCATCACCAAGTAGACACTCAAGTATCTGTTGAATGGATTAATAGGTCCTACATGTACGGGGTTGTCGTGAAGATTAAATGAGATAACAGATGTCCTTACCTCAATCGATAGGCCCGCTGTTATTATTAAGATAATGGCACCTATAAGATAACATGTCTGTGTTTTAGAGACTCACCCATATTACAAACATTGGTCTCGTTTCTTTGTAATTGTACCTTGTACTGTTCCCACCAAGACGAGGCTTTTACACGTTAGTTACTGGGAAAATAGACCAGTTTTGAGGTAGTAGTTAAGATATTTTCTCTCTGCACTAGACAGTGTCTGCTGTGGGCAGGTGTTAATGAAGGAATTTAGATACTACAGCTGGTCTGTAAACGCGCTTGCCGGGCGCGTTCTCAGAATCCTCAAGGTGGCTGCCGAGCCTTGCGTGCGGGCTCCGCGCTCTGAGTTCAGCTGGCGCGTGTGACGGGGAAGCAGCGGCAGGTGTTAGAGCAGGGCCACTCCCAAGGCCACAGGCTGGTGTGTCTCCTCGGGGGACTGTTGTGACTGAGCTCTGCAGGCCCACCGCCCTCCTGGCTGCAAGAAGCCACGCTCCAAGGCTGGGCCCCAGAGACGCTGAAGACACAGGGCAGGAACTGCCCCTTCCCTGGACGCCCTTAGCCTGGATGTCTAAAGCAATAATCGGACAGCCATCGACGTGCAAGAAGAAATCTTTACACTTTTCACCTACTTTACATTTTTATCTCATTTTTAAAAAATGAGCATGGAGAAGTTGATTTGAGAACTAAGCTCCGTTTCTCCATTCTTTAGCCATTGAATAAAGTTTGTCTGTTCCAGCCTCAAAAAAAATTAAGTAAATAAAAATGAGCAAATGCATTATACAATATATACAATATGTTGGTACAGTATAAATGAATAAATGTACCATCAAAAAGGGTGTGATTTTTACAAAAACGTTTAGAGAGCACTAGTCTATTACAGTAAACTTCCAGTCTACTAGAAGCCCCAACAAAGAAAACCAAGGGAGCAGACAGAACTAGACCTCCGTCAAGTCTAACGAACTCTTTGGTCCCGCAAGGCCAGGGCTGAAGAAATGGCCTGGGGTCCAGCCCTCGGTTTGCTTCCCTCCTCCCCTGCCCTCCTGAATCCCGCCTTCAGACCTGAGCTCCCACCCGGCTCCATCCAGCCCACCCACGAGTGTACGTGGAGACCACCACCTCTCAGCCACCACTCTACCCATCACTGCTGCACCCTACTTTCTGCTGGGCATTCTAAGACTACTCTGGTCTTTGTGTTTAACCAAGAATAAAACAAAACCAGCAACTTAAGCTGAATACATCCTGCTCAGGATCCCCTGGCCTTCATACTTTACACGTGGATTTTACCTTACAGTTTACAAACGGCTTTCAATACATCATGTCTCGTTCCACCCTTGCGAGAGCCCTATGTAAGGCAGGTATTATTGGCCCCATTTTAAAAATAGGAAAACTGAGGCTCAGAAAATGAATCTCATGCAAAATAACTCTGCATACAACACCACTGCCAGCTGGAGAAACCACTTTTTGGCTTCACCATCATGAAGAAGAATCAAAGGAACATACTTAAGACTGAGGTTACATGTATGCATCTTGAGGGAGCGGAAATAATTGTCTACAAACACTAGTTTAGAAAACTCGTGTTCTGCCTCAACGGGTAATAAATTTACAAAATATGGTTTGCTTTTAATTCTAATTGGTTACTCTTTGTGGAAGGAAAGCAGAGCAGCTCAAGTGTGAATTTCAAATGTGAGCACCGCCCAGGGAAAGCCTGTGCAAAGGGGCTGTGAGGACCCACGAGGGAAATGGAAAGGCCCTCAGAGGTCCCACAGCCTACAACTGCCCGTCGCCCTGGGAGAGGGTGGGTGTGAGCTACAGTCACCAAGCCAAACAAAAAGAGCTCCAAACTAAGGCGCTGGAACACGTGACTAAATGAACTTGTTGTTCTAGAAATTCTAGAAATTCTTTCAAAACGCTAGACACACTAGGTTTTTCCAAAAACATTTTATCTAATTTCTGTGAACTCTGTCAACGTGCGCTATGGTTTCGTAGGCTCCCAGCATGGACTCACCCCCTCCTCCTGCTTCCTCTGTTTTACACATCCCTTCCTGCAGTTCCAAGAATGAAAACAAACTAAGGAGAAAGCAGGAATAATCTCTGTTCAACAGAGTTCCCGTTAGAGGTGCTAATAAAACAACAACTTCATAAAATAATGCATTTTGCTTGCAAACAGAAGGAAACATGTGACCTTTGCCCATGCTTCTTTTTTACAGGTGATGTCGAAAGATGTATGTTACCAACCGACAGCATAAAAATTCAACTTGAGAAAGTGCTGCAGTGGAAGATTTGCTGTGAAGAGCTTGATCTACACGCTTACACACTAGGCCCTGGCATCCAGCTCTTCTGTAAAGCTGATTTCATTTCCCCAAAACCTGTCCTTCTTGCCTGCACATCAGTGACCCCAAAGGCCACTCTCACCCCCAGTCTGTACTAGGACTCAGGCTTCCCTGGGAACCCCTGTGGACAGAGGACTCGAAGCCTCATAAAACTTGTGAGCTGGAAAACCCTGGGAAGGTCACCTGGCCTAACACCCTCATTTTATATTAGGGAAAATAGAGTTCAGAAAGATTAAAATGCAGGTGAAAGGCTTATGGGTGTTCATTTACAAAAAGCAGAATCACATGGGGCTTTAGTCCTAGAAGAACCAGTGTCAAGGACATGCAATGACCCTCCCCCGACCAAACCAATACTCAGCTACAGATTTCTCCAGCGGCTAGACAGACACACATTTGGCTCAAAGCAGCTCTATCTCTGACTCAAATCATTCCAAAGGAAGGAAAAGATGACTACATTAAATCGGCTTCTACTAAAAAAAGCACATCGGAGACTATGCTCTCATGTAAAACAGAACCAGAAAGACACATGTAAGATCTCATGCTGAACCTTCGTGTTTTCAGGAGGCAGTGGGGAGGTGGATCCCAAGGTCAGACTGTGGGACCCCTGAGTCAGCTGGTCTCCCCAGGCCCCAGTCTTGATGTCTGTGACACAATACCAACTGTTACTTGGGATCGTTAGGGGCGGGACGGCATCATCTCCATGGAAAGTGCTCAGCGCATCACCTGGCACAAAGTGAGGGAACAGAGGTTGGCTATTTTGTGATGGGAAGTAAAGAGATGTATAAACAGGAATTTTTTAGCCATCATGAATGGTTACAACCTGATTAAAAAACCATTCATCACAAACTTCCTGTTCAACAGGCAGCCAGCCTTCCTGAGGCTGTTTCCATGTCCTCACAACTGAGCTGCAAAACCCTTCTTTGACAGAGAAATTGTTCTTGCCCTTTAAGAGGATTTCAAAGGTAAAAGTCTGGATCGTTTGACTACCGTGTTCCGTCAGCTGTGGGGGCGACCCGTGTCATAACCTGTGTCCACGAGCTTGTTCAAGGAGCGGGACATACACCAGTCGGCCAGTGAAGAGCTGGTATCCAGGAAGGCAATTACGAGGACAACGCTCTTCCGCGTCTCTTCCCACACAGTGGCCACCCACCGCCGCCTGCTTCACAGACAGCAAACCCTGAAAGAGCCCCCGAGGGGTGGGGGGGATTTAGAGCAGACTGCAGGGCAGAGTGCTGGGTAAAGGGGTGGGTTACAAAGTGACCGGGACCGTGGTATCAGGAAACAAGGCGTGCAGACGGACGCACCCCTGGCCTAGAAGGACGGCCAAGGAGGAAACCTTGTGATAGAGAAACAGACGATGCTCCACAGCTCGCCTGGTCTTTAATAAGCTCTCCTGTTGGCCAAAAGCCTCCATATTTCAGGGTAAATTTTCAGCCAACAACCTCAGACATTTAGGACTTAAGAAAAAATCTTCAGGGATGGAAGAGAAGCTTTACTTAATGATATTAAAAGTATCCCAAGCTTTTGCTTCTCAGAAGGTGGTAATTAAAAAAGAAGCACCATGTTTCCCCATGCTGTGTCCCATAGGAAAACCCTGTATCAGAGAAAGCTACATTTTATGAGAGGAAGGGGTAAGTCCTTAATTTTCAGATGTGAAAACCTATAGCATTTCATGCCCTGTGTTTTACACACTATCAGAAACCAGGAACTCCGAAAGACAAAACCCAGAACAACCCAGGTGAGGCTGAAACCTTAGATGCAAGCATCTTCCCTTCTGTTCCAGATCAAGAGGCATCTATCTGAATCACTGTCCTTGTACAATCTCCGTGAAAGTTGCTACTGTGGAGCCCTGCTTAGTAAAGTCTGGAAAACAGAAACTACCTCCCACGGCTATACACTTGGGCCTGATGTTGCCATATACTAGCCAGAGAGCTCACTCTCAAGTGAATGTCATCAACCCTGGCTAGGAAGGTCCCCGTAATGGCTATACAGAGGCTAAATTTCACTTAGCTAAAATTCTTTTAAATGCCTTTTTTTTTTAAAAAAAAATAAAAAGGATGTGTCGGCTACTAAGGATTTCAAAGTGGAGCTTGTTTCTCCTGGGATTTAGTTCCAGTGCGGCAAGCAGGCATCCCTGGCCACCCTTTAACCCAGTCACTCCTTCCCCAGGGAGGCACAGAGACCGGCGGGCACTGCCAAGCCCACAGCAAGGAGCCACCACTCCCCACCCTGCCCATCAGCTGACCTGAAGGAGCCTATCCTTTGCGAAACTTCTTTTTCATTAACTGCCCAGAATACAGACTCTTTTGTGCTCTTGCCTAATGACTGCCTCAGACACAGAAGGCCCCACCAGCACAGAATATTAAGAGGAAACTCATTTGTGGAAGTGATTCTGCCATTTTCCTAATGAAAATCTTTGTCTATTTCACAGGCCATACCATTTTTCGAATCTTCAGTGGCTTTAGAAACACACCACTTTACGATGCAATTAACGACCTTATGTATTTGGCTACCGGAATGAGGCAAAACAAAATAAAAGCCAGAAACAAAGAACACATTAGCATTTACTCTTTTCTGATGAAGAACTTAAATTAGGCATAAAATGAAACACAGCATATATCAATAGTTTGATCCATTTTAAAGTTTTCTAAAGAGAACTAAAGTGAATTTTAAAGTATTTTGTCAGAGTTAGCGATGAGCCCGTTAAACCTGTTCCGTGTTAAGTAAATGTTTATTCAAGGTTTGCAACCAAACTGCTTACAAGAGCCACAAAAAGCTTTACGAATGTAAAGGCAGTAAGGCTGAAACTTGGACAGATTAGAATCTCTAGGATAAGATCCCACCCATAGGACGTACTATCTATAATTGCTATTTACCCTAAATATGTTCACTGTCTGGAAAATCTAGGGAAAGATGAATCCACTGAATGCATAAGCTATTTACCAAAAACTGCTGCTCATGGTCAACAGAATTAAGAAGTACAAAGTCTCGGTTCATGTGGGGTGTTTTTTTTTTTCTGTTTTGGAACCCAAATATGATAAACCCAGATTACAACAACAAACTGCAATAAAATATAACACTCTGAATTACACATTATTTGCAATGTACGGTTTTCTTGGTTATACAGAATCTTGAAACCAGCCTTCTTGCCCATCATTCTGGCTAAGGAACCTAATGCAACAATGATTTGTCAAGTACACATTGTTTTAGGGCTACCCCCCAAAAAATTCTTCAGTTTGTCCCAAGTCAAATAGTTACAAATATTCACTGACTGACCCAATATTAGCAAAACCATTTGGGCCCATTTACTTCATGATAAAGCAAAACGCCCCCCACCGTGGGAGACTGGGCCAGCCAGAGCTGTCCCCAAGGGTCCTGCAGATGTCAGGGATCCACCTCAGTGAACAGACCACAGACACAGCAGGTCTGCTGCACAACAGCCCTACTCTCCACACCTTCCTTCCAAACAACAAAGGCTCCGTCAGTACCACCGGGACCCACGCCAGTTCAGGGACTCCAAAAGAACCCCCCCAAAATGTTTCAGAAATGCAGCTTTATTAGGTTACCTAAAAGCCTACATATACATGTCTCTCAAGGCCTTTCAGAATGTGTCCACCTTAAAACCACACCTCCTCACCAGCACAGCCCCTGTCCTGCACACGAGGCCTGCACCTAACTTCTCAAGCAGTATTTGTCCACGGCGCTGTCACGACAACATGGTGCTGTGCTTGTTTATCACCCATGCTATGAACAGCACTTCACCTCTGAAAACTGCATCAACTGAACAAGGAAGGAGCCTGAGAACGTCCCCCTCACTCCTGCATAGTCACTGACGCTCCACCAGAAGTAACACATTTATAAAGTGATGCCCACAGGACCTGCAGCCTAAATCAGGTCTCAGGTCAAGATTAAGGCCAGCTCTGGGAGAATGTGCTTCACCACGATCACTCCAGGGCTCAGGGGATGCTGGAAGGCTACAAACTGAGTTTGCCCTGGAACCAGATTTAGATGACCTGGGGACATCTACTATGACTCCTGTGGGTTCCATTATTTTTGAGCTTAGCCCCAGGGTTAGGCTGGTCCACATTCCAGAGCGAAGAGAGGAAGAAAGCCAAGTAGGACAAAAAGGATCCTCAAATCACCTGAGGATCCCCAACTGAGCGATCAGCAAACCTCCCCATCTGGAAAGTTTTCCTTGTATTAAACTTTTTACTCTAATGCTGCAGTTTGAACCCATAACCTCTTTAGAAATATGAACAACATTGTCAATGCACCGGCTACACACAACACACATTCATTGTTCTGGGTTGAGAAAACAATGAGAGAGTTTTGTTAAGCTCTATTTTAAATACTGGAGGGAAACTAACAAAGAAAGAATGATAAATAACTATATGAACCATTTCTTAGGATGATTCAAACCCATGGAGAATTAGAACTTCTCACCTGAGCCCACAGTCTGTGATGGTACACGTTAAACTCCTCTTTGCAACTTCACTGCTCACTGTTTTCAGTTTTGTCACTTTGAATTTTGTCCAAAATGGAACTGTGCATAGCGACCATTGTGGCTGGAATCCTGCACATGCTACAAATGTTTTGTATCTCTTCCGAGCTACTGCATTCAAGGATACTCTGAACCACTGCTACAGCTTCCACCACAATATATTAGTATATACATTTGGGGTGCCTTTTCTCCACTTTCTTAAAATGATGCATTTGCCCAAATGGTTCAGTATTAAGGGTCTTCCCAGAAGAGTAAGGGCTTATTTAGATGACGCCCTGTGCCTCACCACCATGTAACACAAAGGAGCACGGTGAAAGCTAAGTGAGAGTGCGTTTGGAAACCACACAGCATATTCAAAATGTGAACGACAATAACAATTTCAATTTCTAGAAATCCTTGATATTCTAAAACAAAAGCAGGATTTTCTGGAAGAAGCTGCTGACCCTATTACCACGGATACCCAAACGACTATGAGCAGCGAGGTCAGTCGAACTTCAACTCCTCTCGCGTTGTTCTAAACAACAGGTAGTCTCTTCGGTATTAATTTATTTTCTTTCTTTTTTATTACTCGGAAAAGTAACTGAGACAAATTCTGACAACCTAAATAAGGTTGTAAGTAGCATTCAGAATTGTTAGTGGGTGAACAAAGTTTCAAACAATCGTTCTTCACTACAACTCTACCCCCAAAGGTAAGAAGTTTTACATTTTAACCACTTTTAAAGTCCATGATACAACTCTATCAAACAACTGATGAAGACAGACACCAATATATTGTATAACTACTTTAATCCTCAAAGTAACTATAAATTAAACTGGAGTAGCATGCAATTTTAGAACAAAATATTTTCTTTTGAAGAGTCTTCAAGGCTGGGTTATTTAGTTTTTTGTTTATTTAAATTATAAAGACACCCGACTGTTCCAAAAGGACCCCAGGGTCAGTCAGGGCTGGAGCAGAACATGTCCCATCAGCACTGCCCCAGCCAGCACCAGAGCACTGTTCTGTTCTTGGGGGATGGAGGGGCGTGGAGGTACCAAGGATCTCACAGAATCTTGAGTCAGTCATTTTTACTGGGAATACAAACAGAAGATAAACTTTCACCCTCATTTTTATCATGGAAAAATCCATCCAAAATTAATCAAGAAATCAAGCAAAGCTTAGTTGAAATGGGTCTAACGTAAACTATTTAAATCCAGACAATCTGAGAAATTAATTTATTTCCATTCACATTTCAATAACATAAATCAGGGTCTTTTAATGGAAAGCAATCAATGTCATTTTCATTCAGCAGGTACTTATTGGGCCCCTACTGTATATTGGTACTGTTGAAACAACTAGGTAACATGAGGCTCTTTTCCTGCCTCCCAGGGTCATATACAGATGGCTGACAACACGAAAATGAAAGGTGGCACATGCTCAAAACAAGAAAGGAAAGACCCTAACCTAGAATTGAGGAAAGGCAAGATTCAGATCGCTGGATAAAAGGGAATTGTCGACGTGAGTGCAGAACACGAATAAAAGGTGATGGGTATACTACATAACGTGTTCTAAAACCCGAGAGCCCTGGATTCAAACCCAAACCTGAGTAATCCTGGGCAAGTGACTTACAATCTAACAGTACTTACCTTACTGAACCACAGTACTAAGTGCTCAGTGTGTACAAAGTGACCAACAAATATTAGTATCAGTACATGCAAAAAAGTTTGTTAAAAGCACTAACAAGACGTGTCTGGAGAAGAAAGAAGGGGTAAGAGTGGCTGTATTTGAGTTCAGACGCAGAAAGAGGGGAAAATAAGGTGGGAGGGGACTTTTAAAAATGAGCTAGGAGCTTGTATTTTATCCGACACGCAACACTCAGGAGAGCGAGAAAAGATCAGAATAAAGTTACGACGTGGAACCTAGAGGAAAGGGCCAACCTGTCTTCCCACGAGACAGCAGGGGAAAATGGAGAGACTGTGTCCTGCTCGGAAAGCAGATATTTTTGATTATCCAAAAATTTAAGTATGTGCGACGTCTGTGTTTTCATGTGCATATAAATGTTTGTTGATAAGCAAAAGCACCTCGGGGAGGTGCTGTCTTCAGTATGGTTCTTCCCCACCCTGAAAGGTGCCCTTTGTTCAAATCACTCCCCCAACAGGAGGCTGCCACAACTTGTGTGGAGAGGCGGATGACAAGGGTCACCTTGAGGATCTCGCTGAAAATGATGGGGTTTTATATTAAAGCTGCTGCCGGGCTTTTGTCTCATGATTCAAATGCTACTTGGTTGTTTTGAAACTCGTGGTATAATATCTGATTTTTTCATAGTCAGAGGAGGGCAGGAGACTGGGACCGGGACCATTTGTTTTGAAAACAAATTCTAAAATTCGTAAAGTCTGCTGTGTTTTCATACTTTTATCCATCGTTCACAACATTTGGCATACAAATCCCGTTCTTACTTTTAGAAAGGTTTATTTTTGTTTCTTGAGGTCATTGTCTAGGCTCAACCATAACATCTTTCAGGTTGTTTTGAAAGGCTAAAGGGAAATTAAAGGAAATAATGCCCTACAATGTAACCATGGACTGTTCCACATAAACAAGGATAAAGCTACAACAAATCACTCAGTTATTCAGTACCTTGGTAGATGCATATGAGATCCAGGGCCGAGACTGGCCCATGGCTGGACAGCAGTGGCATGAGGATAAACTGAGATGGCATTTTCTCCCCAGTAACCACCCACACACACAACACTCCCTCCAACCACATACACACTTCCATCATCCTGAAAGGCACCACACACGCACACACACAGGAAAGAGGTCTAAATCTTGGGAACTTAATTTTTAACGGCTGACTATCCCATCAGAATTTGATTATAAAAGCATGACTGTGGGTGTAAACCCTACCCTCAGCAGATCCCATCGACCTTTCCTCTTCCACAGCCCAGGAGCCCTGGCCTCTATCTGCTTCCTTTCCTTTCTGCCCCCAAAATAAGTTAGTGCCGTGCAATTTACAACCAGATTTAAAAGTCACAAAGTTACCAGCAAACAAACAATAGCAGGCAGTTCAAACATTTTGTAAAAGGAAGATCTCACAGTCCAATACTTGGTCTGATCACTTTCCTGGAGAAGCCCTGAGGAACACTTGCTGAGAGAAATACCACACCACAGGTTATTAACCTCCCATCTATTTCACAGCGCTTTCTCCCAACCATTGCTCCTACTAGGATCCTTCTGTTCTCCCCACCAAAGCAAACAAAACCAAACAAAAGCAGTTCCCTTAATTCAGAGTTTGTATCTTCTGGATAGAAAATACTTTATGTGAACTTTTCATGTACACTCAACTCCTGGAAAAGCTTAGCTTAGGTATGGAAGGAAGGGAGGGAGGAGAATAGAGAAGAGAAGAGAAGAGAAGAGAAGAGAAGAGAAGAGAAGAGAAGAGAAGAGAAGAGGAGAGAAGAGAACATCAAGTGCAATGCCCAAGATCAGTTCTGAGAAGCTGCATTTGCTTCCTTAGTTTGAGGTTTCAATGCAAAATAATAAATCATTTCTGCCTGGCTGGAACAATTCACCTCAAAATAAGAGAGTTTTGTTAAGAGGTTCTGCTTCCCCCAAAGCAGAGGGCTGACTGATGAGAGGGATGCAGAACCTGCCCCGCTATCATAATCAAGCAATCTAATGAGAGCAACAAAAGCAGCAAAGCTGAATATTAAATATTAAACGAGAGCTGGGGGGAGGGGTGTTGACACAGACGGCCTCACTCGGGGAATGTGCCTCACTTCCAACACCTGCCAAGAGGAAGCAGTGTGCTGTTCTGGGTCCAAATTTCTTAAGTCCATCCTTGCCAAACAGTGCAGCTGTCACTCAGGCTATAGTTCATGAATCTTTACCTAACAACTCTGACAACCGTTCCTAGAATGCTGATCCTGTTGACTGAGAACCTTCCTGCGTCCCGGTTAAAATCCTACTCCACAAAGGTCCTGCTGAACTGCCGACAATGACATGATGACAGGATTCCCCATGGCCAGCCTCCCACCCCCACCCCCCGCCCCAGGGTAGTCTCTATCTCCAACCACTGCCCATGTGGATTCGTCCTCCAGGTCGCCAAAGGTTAGATTTTCCTCTAACCACTGAGGGCTCCTGGAGCACCTCCAAAGTAAATCCAGGACAAGGCGGTACACTATGGCCAAGGAGAGCATCTCCAACATGCGCTCCAAAGAATAACGGCTCCTCCTAGGGTGAAAGGAGTTCACTGAGGAAGTATGTTCAGGATATCTGGCCACACCGACTCAAACAGGACTCCCAACTGCAGGATTCTTGGAGTCTCTAATACACTAACTTCATGTTAATGTACAAAAGCAAAGCAAAGCAAAACACAACGCCCTTCACTAACTTAAGATGTTTCGTTCTGTTCTGTGGGTGTGATCCCATGCACCCACCGCGTCTCTGACACTTCCTCACAGCCCATACTGTGGAACCAACGTTTAGCAGCACACACTTTGGGAAATGCTGGTCTAATGGCAAGACAGTGGTCAAGAGACTGAAGACCTAGGTCTGGCTCTATCTTTGTATGTATGACTTTGGACCAATTTTATATCCTGTGTATCTCCGCTTTCTTGCCTATAGAGTGGAAAAAATAACACTTGACCTAACTCCGCAAAGGAGTTGTAATGGATACAACCTCTTCAAAAAGCATGACTAGAGTACTGCGCCCTTGTGAGATTTCATGATTGCGCCCAGGGTAGACGGGCAGGCTACCTGAGAGCTGCAGAGCTATCCACACTTCCTACCAAAGAACACACCTGTCCCAGGCACCCTGGAAAGCCCAGGCGCTCTGCGAACCATGAACCATGCCCTCTCACTCTCTGAAGGACGAAGGAGACGCAGACTCTCCAAGCAGGTCAGGTTACTCAGGACGAAGCAGGTCCCGCACAGGCCTCTCGCCCGAGATCTCACAGTAAGAGCCAACATCAGTATCTTCAAAAATACACAAGGCAGTGTTACCAGGGGAGAAGAATGGGCCCACTCTAATTTCATTTCCAAATCTCTCCCACCTCCCTTAATGCTTTTGTGAGAGGAAGGAAGGCAAGCAAGGTACAGGAGGAAGAAGAAAAGGGGAGGAGAGAAGGTAGGAGAAGAGTGCGGTAGGTTGATTTGCTCAGACAGCGGAATGAAAAAAATGACTATGATTCCGGAGACAGCTCCCAGGTCAGGAAAATACTCCAGCTCTGGCCGTGACACCACACACTGTAAGAGCTGTGATGTGAGCAGGGAGACAGTTTTCTAGGGTCATGGAAACAGAGCCTGGAGGAGAGGAACCTGCACACAGGCGCTCCTCATTAGTACAACGTGTAGCAGAACTACTGTAGAACCAGATTGGGGAAAAACAGCAGCTAGGACTGGAAAGTTTACTTACAGACAACATTTGACAATGAATGTCAACTATCACATCCCCGAAACCTCTAATGCATGCTATCTGTCGCTAACATAAACGGTGACCTTTATTACCAGTTACATGGGATCTATATGGTCAATCATTTCTTTTACAAGACAACCTCAGTGAATAATAACGATGATGTCTCTCGGTGGTGAAGGTAATGGGGATTTTTAATTTCTAGTTGTACGTTGCCCTTTTTGCTGTTGTTAAAAGAAAAAGCACGTATAACTTTTAAGATCAGAATAAAGCTACTTCCTTGGCGGGGGGACCCAAAAAGGAAAAAAAAATGATGCCTGTTCCTCTTTCATGTGTTCATTCAAAAAACTGATTTCCTACCAAGTGCCAGGACCTGTATCATATAATACACACACACACACACACACACACACACACACACACACACACACACATATTTACATAATCAAATAAGATGAAGTTCACAAACTACATCCTGATTTTTTATTTTTTCAGGAAATAGCTCTTTCCTTAATCAGAAGTAGAAAAAACAATACTTTTATGCTAGTTTTACACAAAACCAGTAGAATAGGGTGGCTGAGGACCAGGAGCCTGTTGTCGGACAAGCCTGGAGGCTAACCCAGTCCTAGCACTTAGTGAACGGGACCGTGGCTGAGGCACTTCAACTCCCCACGCTTTAACTGCCTCATCTGCAAAATGGGGACAACAGTTGCCACTTTAAAGAGTTTTTATAAGGATTAAAATGAGATAATCACACAAAGCACTTAGGAACACAAAATGTCAAGCAAACGTCTAGCCTCTGACTAAAGGCAAAGCAAACCTCATGTCGCCGCCCTGCACAGATTCAAAGAGAACCGAGTGCTGGTACCTTTTTTAGGCAAAACACATCCCTGGACACTGGGTCTTAATGTTTATCCAACCATTATTAGCAGTAGCAACAAAAGATGCTGCCACTTGAAGATGAAAGTCATCCAGGGCACGATCAAACAAAATAATTTCAGCCAGGAGCTCAAAGACACACCAGTTCAAGACCACATCCAAAGCACTTCTGAGCCCTCATCTACACACAGACGTACAAGGGTGATGCAGTTAGGGAGAGACGGGCACCAACATTTTAAAACCCAGCAGGAGGGGGTGTCGGAAGAAATAAGAAAAAAATACAGAATAAAATCAAATGCTTGGGCACGTCTTTGGAGAATACAGAAGGGAATTCGGGTTTTTCCAGGGCATAAAAAGGTGTCTGGAGTGGACAGAGCACCACTGAAAATCTCAGCTGTGTTTTGTGACTCCTTCCCTCATCGTGGATAAACCCTGAAGAGAAACCGCTTAAAGGCAAAAAAGGTGAACAAAAATAGAGTGCAACAGCCTTCACACTTTGCTGAAACACATTCCTTCACCTTTGAAAGGCAATCATGAGAACTTGCGGAGGGCTGTCTTCATACAGTAGTACAAATTGTGTTTAAATTGGGAAACCAGCTGTTCCTTGATCAGTCATCCTTTTATCATCAACAGAACTTTAATTAGCCCCCATCTGCTTCCTGTTTTATGCCACAAATCTTAACTTTCACCTGTCTGGAACCAAACTGCAATAACTACACCCATAGTAAATAAAAACAATGAACTTCTCATACAACGTGCAATTAATTCTTGTTAAGTTGATACTGGGCTATTCAAAACAGTGCCTGATTCAAATTAACGATTTTCCCATAAATGACAAAGTTCTATACTAAAAATTCGACAGAAACTCTCTCCCACCCACATCTTCTTGCACTTTTTCCATTAAGAAGGTTTTCAAGCTGTCTGGCTTCAATTTCCTGACTTTACGGTTAAGTATGGGGCCACATCAGGTCACGTAATAACAATGGCTAAAACTCAAAAACACCATGCTGACTTTAAAACAGTCGCAGAATGATACCTACACTGACAACACTTATATAAATGTAAAGGGGCGGGGGGTGACTATATAGGACTTATGGACCCGCCTATATCAGCCCAGCTGGGGAGGTGGGGCAGGCTTCTCTAAGGAAAGGAGCCCCCAACAGCCCACCTCTGAATCAGTGACTGCCTCTGGGGAGACAGGAAGGCTTCAAGCAAGATGGGTGACAATTGTTAAAACCGTGTGGTAGCATGTGCGTACCAACTGTACTAGCCTCTGTGCACTTCTAGGTGTTGGGACTATTTCATAAAGCTGTAAGAGAAAGACAAGGGCGGGCAGGGCAGCAGCCAAGAGGGAAGGAGAATCAGCGCCCTAGACCTTCTGACCCCCACCCAGGCGCATGCCCATCTGAGAGCTGGGGCAACACTGCACACAGCTTGGAAAAGCTCCCCCAAGTTGTCATGCCGCACCCCCAAGCTCATCCTTCGGGAAGGCTGAGTAGCAGTCCACACGCCTCGAGGGCAGGGACGCCACACTCACTCATCCCGAAACTGCCAGCGCTCACCTACCTAGTCAGGACCTGAGACATGAATATTCCTTGAGTGAGTCAATAGCTATCAGTAAAGGCTTTCTTGCGCTGCTATCTCGTAGCCCGATAACCAAGCACGCCCGGTCAATTTCCCTTTCCTGAAGGAGTCTGAAGAGATGGGTGGTTACCACTCCGGACTAATGATCGGCATCTTCTAGGAAGTGTGGTGAAAACTGAAACCCTAAAGCCCTTGGCTCGGAGGCTGGGATTCACAGCACATACGGAGTGTGGCCCAGGGTTCTATATTTTAAAAAGTCATAATAATACTGAGGGTCACCAGGTTTGGGAACACCTGGACTAGCTTCACATCCAACATTCCTTTCAGTTCTAATATTCTAAGAAAATAACTCAACTGTCTTATTCTATATTGAGTCTGACTCAACAGGAGGAGAGTGAAGTCCCAGAATATTCTTAACGAGTTACCTCATCTGACAGGTAAGTTTGAGAAACACTGTTAGTGGTACTTGGATGGGTCATTAACACCAAATAATATAAGGCAACTTGTTAGTATGATGTTATTTGACAAGTAGTTAAGAAAGGCTGTTTAAAAATATAATTATAAGGTTATGGATAAAAGCCAGTTTGTTCTGAGATCAAACTTTAAACCATCATTGTTTTTCAGAAAGAAAAACAGAAGCATCGTTAGGGAATGAGGACGTGTCAGCCTCACCTTTCAATTTCCTGGAATTCTCCTCCCCCGCTTTCCTCTTTAATATATAGTATTTCCTTTGGACACACACACAGCCAACTTCACAATGAAGTCTTTACAAGATCACTGCTCCAGATACCAACAGGCCAGCCAGGGACTCAGTGGGAGGAACACTATTGCAGCTTGACTGCACGCGCTTCCACTGCTCCTGCTTTGGCCAAGAAAGGATAATCATTTCTTATCAAACATTGATATCACCTAAAATTCCTTGACTTTTCTGACAAGCCATCTGACTCCAGGGTGGAGGGAGACTTCACATCTGCTCTGGAAATTAACAGCGGAAAGTACTTTCATGGGATCAAAGGTTCTGAACACAGCTGACCATAGGTCAGGTGAGCCTGACCCAGGTTCATGCAGAAGGAAAGGAGAGTGAAACCCCATCCAGCAAAGTGGATCCAAGCAGCCGCCAGTTTTCAAGAGTCAAAAGCAGAATCTAAATGACAAAGATGTCCAGAAAAGTGAAAAATTATCCTGGCCAGTATGTCACATAAGGGCTCACGTGGCATCAGACATCTTTGAGGGTGTTTAACTTAGTACATAATTTTAACAAGATCATGTTTGAGACAAGACCAATCCAAAAAGGGGCTACTTCCTTCAGTGTGTGGCCAAGGGAAGTGTGAAGCCCCTCCTTCCGTTCCATGACTGAAGGCCAGTCTTCCATACATGGAGGCATCCACTTCTCCCCTAACTCCACGGTTACTGTGACATGAAGCTCTTTTAAGAATAAATGTGGGAAAGAACCTCATGCTAAAAACTCTGGACCACAATCCATAAAGCAGTGAAATCAATCCAGAGGGTTGAGGCCAGCATTTTTTTTTATTAATAGAAAGCTTTTCTATTTTGTAAAACTCTTGTATCACGTTTGTGCACATGTACACTGAGTCATACTGGAAAATGGATTTCTTACTATGCATCAGGCTGGGGACAAAAATGAGAAAGCCACAGAAACAGAAAGAAACGTATTACTTCCTAGAGGACACGCTTTCCCTCTCTAGGAAAGGCCTGACGACAAAGCCCAATGAAACGGAGCACAACTCCATCCCCAGGGTTTCCGGAGATACCCCAAAACCACTCTGTGCAGGCAACAGGGGGCCTTCTTCTCAGCGTCCTGTGAGGCAGATGTGACTCACTATCTGGGACAGGGAAGAATACAGGCTGGGAAAGGGTTGTGTACTATCATGTTGGACAATTTTTTTTTTAACCAGGTAACTTCTGGCCAAGTTACTTTCTCGTCAAGAGAAGAAGCGTGGTATGCTAAACCTTCACATTTTAGAAGTGTGATTTTAAAGAACTATTACTTAAGTCTCCATCTTTCCTTTGGGTGGGTGCAGAGTCAGCACAACGAAACCATGGCTCGGGCAAGTGAGAAAAATGAATTTAGATTATGTTTACAAGCCAAGGAAAGGAGAAAAGAAGACACGTTGAACAAATCCTCTACTGGAAACATTGCTAAAGTGTTTTTAAACTGAAGATTATACCACCACTTAAGATATTTTTTCTCTACTATTTTGCCCAGCATATTACAAAACTGCATCTAGGACTGAAATAGCAGATTGCCTCAAGAGCAAATGACAATATTTGTACCAGAAATGTTGGCAACCAGCAGCACAGATGGGTTTCTGCACAGCAATCTTCAAAATGGGGCTCCAAGAATAACTCCACCTACTGCACCAATGCTAAATTGCTGAATCCAAAGTCAGAAGGGCTCATTACTGCATATTTTCCCCACCTCCTCCTTCCCAAATGCACGTGTACCTGCCTGACCTCCTCTGCCTGGGAAGCAGGGCTCAGAACAAAGAAGAAAAAGAGAGAGAGAGAGAGAGCAGACTAGAGTGAAAAGGTCCCCAGGCATCAACTGGTAGCCAATGGTCAATTATCCACAAGAGGCAGGAACACAGAAACAATGGAAAAGTCCAGATAAGCCCAACAGTTATTTACATGAGTAGTTTTCATCTTCCCCTTCAAATACAAATTTTAAAGTATTTATCCAAATTTCATCTCCTCTCCAAGGCTGGTACGTACCTTGGTCATTTTTGTTAAAAGAAAGACTCGAGAACTGAGGGGAAAAACTTGTACTAACCGTAGGAATTACTCTCCTGCACGTACAGCACAGCTCAAATCTCCTTCAAGAACTTGAAGAAAACAGCCACCTTTAAACAAAGGAGTTGGCACCTCCACGGCTGCTCTCACCACCGCCTGCCAACTACAACGTGCTGTTCTCCCTCCGTTCCTCTGCAATTTCTACCAAATGGTCTGGAAAAGCAAATTAAACAGAAGTCTTCACTTAAGGAGACATTAATTATGAAACCCATCCAATTAAAGTGCTGTCTTTGGCATTCACAGTATCCTTTCCCCGTCTTTGAAAATGGCCAGGGGGTTGGCAGTGGAAATGGGTCTTTGCCTCTGTGCTATGTAGGCTGACCTCCAAGCAAACCATAGGGTCCTCCATACAAAAGAGAACAAACATACAAACTTTTTCAGGTTAGGACAGTGCTTTTCAAATTATATAATGCAGAGTACAGAATACTGCATCGTGTTCCATGCCCCCACATGTCCTAAGGTACAGGTGGTGTAGGAGGCCTGGAATCTCACAGATTAAACTCAATTAACAAAAGGTTAGGAGTTCAGGCAAACCGAAGTCTACATTTAAATAACTGTTAATTTCATCCTAAAGAAACCAAGAGTGGAGGATTAAGGGAGTGCTACATCTCCCACCTTTCCTCCCCGAATGACTTGTGTGTTCCCAAGACAGGCTCTGGTGGTAATTCCCTGAACTGTACTTCTCAGCATGAAGGTCAGATGTATCTGGAGAAAGGACCTCTACTTTCATTATCACATCTTGATTCAGCTGAAGCTGGATAAGCCAAGTGATGCCATGAGTGAAACAAAGTTGTCTGCCTTCCTTTTCATTTTCCACTGAGTCATCTAAAATCCTAGTGAAAAAGAGGGTGTTAATCGCCGCTAGCAGGAGCAAGCAATGTTCACAGAATCCCAAAGTCCAGAAAAAAATACCTCTAAGCTTTGGGATATATCTCCATCCTTATATCTGAATGAGTGTATCAGGTTTGGAGGGGAATTTATTCCAAGCAGAAAGTCACCTAAAGAAGCCCCCCGCTAAAAAGGAGTCGGGAAGCAATATGCTCATTTCCCCGTTATCCATCGCACCTCCTTACTGGTAGAAGGCACCAGCCTCATTAGAGCAGTCCTCAACCAAACCTTCTCTAGAGAATTCAGACTAAGCAACGAAGGAGCCTTCCTTGGTACAATAAAGGGCAGGTCCTTCACAGTCAACAAGACAGAGATTTAGAAATGCCGCTGATGCCAGCAGCCCACAGGGCCGTCAGTCAGGGTAGATCATCACGAAATGACGCCAAGAGTATCCGACACTAAAAGAACCCTGAAACAGTCCCATCTATTCTCATTAATTCTAAACAAGAAGAGACTGGCATGAAATTTACATTTTCTTCCCAATCAAGACCTTCCTCACCAACAACATGGAATTTAAAAAAAAAAAAAAAAAATCACATAAGCACTGTCAGTATTATTTTTAGAAACAACTTTCATTTCCATTTCAATTTACTTAAAATTCAAAACTTGCTAATAATAGAAAATATTTCAGTTGTCACTAAAACCGGAAGTTGCTGCAAAATAAAATATGGTATTTCAGAGTCAAACTCAAGAATCCGTGTTGTAAAATATTTGGTCTTTGTTACTCCCTCAGCATTCAATTTGTAAAAAGGAAACATGTTCTAGTCTGGTTAATTAACCAGTAACATAAGTCAAATAATGAACGCTGCTGCTTCCTAAGTAAATCAGAATAGATTAACAGAATCCTTTGAGTTTATTCCGTTTCAGAACACATTTCAAAGCCATCACGGTGACTCTGCCTGGAAGTTAAGAAGGAAGGCACGTGCTTCTGTATGCCAGCAGCAGAGGTGCTCAGGAGTGCCACCGTTCCCAGGTGCTCAGAACAGCGCGGCTGTTCGGATTTGGCAGGAAGAGCCGCCAGACTTCTGGGGCTGATCACCAGGGCATGACTGGACAAGAGCAGAAGCAGCAGGTGTCTGAGGGGTGCCTGGAAACAACAAGGTGAAGACGCAGAGACCAGGAACTTGGAGAGTGACAGAGGTCTTACTCTCTGCCATAATCTGCAAGTCAAGAAGTTTTAGCAAGTCTGCAATCTGGTCCTGTGGCAGCCTTCCTCTCCCTACTGCTCGTGGCCCCTGCCCAACTCTTCCCAGTAACAGTGGTGTTATTTTACAAGCCTACAGCAAGTCTGAAAATGTAACAGATTCGAAAGCCATCATTTGTCCCAGAATGACTGCTCCAGGACAGTGTCAGAGAAGAGGCTCTCTCGGATAAAGAGAAAACCTGTTTTCACAAAACAAGGGATTGGATTAGACTAGTGACATCTAATAACATCTAAGCCAAAGGATGCAAACAAAACACTATGAGAGGAATTTACACCAGAGCATAAATGCCACAAATGGGGAAATCTGCTCCTTGCTGAGACTCCTGGGTCCCTTCTTACATAATAACTCCTGGCTGCTACTGTTGCTAAAAGAGCTTTCTTTCCAAAATGACCATCATCCAAATACCCACCCCTTCCAGAATTAAAGTGACTCAAGTTTGAGAGAAGCATTTGTCTGTCAAGGGTGCAGAATGGAGACAGAGATTGCCTTCAGTCTACATACCTTCATTTAAAAATAATGCTGTTGGGAAAATGGTGCCAGTAGACTTGTTCAACAGAGGGTTGCCACAAACCTTCAACCGGTGAAAACATAGTATCTGTGAAGCTCAGCGTAAAACAAGGCACACCTGTATCCCAAGTAGGACCCTAACCAGAACTAAAATATAGATACTCAAAACCGGAACTAGGGAAATCTAGAGATGAACCCAAAAGAGCACAAACCCAGAAAATTCAGCAGATAAAGCTGAGTTTTCCATCTCCGCAGCGTAGGTTAATCCCAACAGTCTGAAAGTCTAGATTTGTTACGTTGGCTCAGATTTGCTGTGAATGGAATTGCAATGAGAATGAGGAGACATGCTGAAATGCCAACCCTGTTTAAATAACACACCAAGAACTATATTAATGCCTTCTATGCAGCTTTTTTTTTTTAAGGAAAATCAAATTACTTTTGAGGAGTGGAGTGGACTTAAATTTAACTAAACATTTTGCCTGGCACGTGGCAGTTTTTCATTTAACATTCCACTTCACAAGTTGCCCAGCAAAACGCTCTTTTACTTAATGTCCTCTCCCCTCTTCCTTTTATTCCCTTCTGGTTTTCAAGGTGGTAGGTATTGCTAAAAACACCATGCGTAGGTTCTAGAAGACCTCTGGAGGGCTGCAGCATGACTGACGGGTGCAGGATGAGCAGGGAGGCCAAGAGGACTACAGTCCCAGGCAGAGAGGATGGCCACTCAGGGAGTTCATCAGAAGTCCATCATTTCTGCTCTGCAAACCCACTGAGAATCAAAGAGGCCCTTCTGCCAACAAGTGAGGAGGACGGAGGGGGAGCAACGAGAAATCCAAGAGGGAACACAGACTTTGGAAGAGGGCAAGTTGGCAGCTGGGTGCTGAGGGATGGCACTGATGGAGACCGTTTCCTAGGAGCTCCCACCTTCCGGACACGGAGCATTATGACTGGGTCAAGCCGTGGTCCAGCAGACAGTGGCTCATACGGAGAAGGCAAGCATCACAAAAAGAAGAAATCATTGCCGGCACTGAGCTTCGGCCAAACTGGGCAGAACTGCAAACTAGATGGAGGTAAAAGCATTTCGAGCAGCTGAGCCAGAGACAGCCAGGAAGTGGAGGGAGTGATGAAGAGGTCAGTACTGCCAGCCAAAGGCCCAGAACAGGAAGCCTCATCCTTCCCCAGCAGGCCCATCAGGTGGGGCACCCAGGATGGCTGGGTGGGACAGAGAGCAGAGTGGAGGAGGAGAGAGGAAACCCCCAAAGGGCGTATAAATGAGAAAGTGTAAAACCATTAAAGGACACTTTATCGTTTTACTACTACTGTTTCCCTGTGATAAGTGTTATATTTGATTGAAAAACTGGATGAAAAAAAAAAACGAAGAAAGAGTTTCTTCTCCTTCCTTAGAGGGCAGAAAGAAAGGTACTTCCATCCAACTGTCCCTCCAGTCTCAAGGCCAGTCTGAAGAGATTCACAGTACCTGAGGCCCCACATGGGAAGGGGTCTCTAAGATGTCACAGGCTCTCCTCCTGATATTCAGGCCCTGTGTCATCTCCTCCCCTACAGGCACCCAGCTACACTGAGCCCAGGATTCCTTACCCACAGAAACTGTGAAATCAGGGCTGTGTGTTATTTTAAACCCCTAAGTTTGGGAATACTTTGTTAATCAGCAACTGATAACAAAAACATCCTATTTCATTAAAACCTTCAATATAAAAATTGAGGCAGCTGAAACTAGCATCTCCTTAAGTACAAAGCCAATATTCAGCGACTTTTCCCACCTGTGGGTTCAAAGATTCCATTCGGGCCAGGATCATGAAAGAATGACATAGCATAGCCAAGAGTTGACACCATATATTCTTTTCCTGAGGATTTATTTCTAATATGGAAATATATGTATGTGGTACATATTTATTATGTACATACATATTTAATATACGTAATATATGTATGCGGTACCACATATATGTATGCGGTACAAAATTCAAAAGATCTGAAAGAAGACCTCACTATTTCAGGTGTCTGCATAAGTGTTACCCTAGTAAGTCTACCCTGGAACTCAGGATCTGCCCTCTTTCCTTGCTTGGCTGTTTTCCAGAGCACTTAGCCCCATGACACACTTCTTTCGCTTTACTTATCTAATTACTAGTACCAATTATTGCAGTCTCTCCTGCTGGGGCTGTAAACTCTGCATGGGCATGAATTTTGTAAGTATTGTCTACCGGTGGGTCTCCAGTCCCCAGGATGGTACCTGGCACGTATTAGATATTCAGTACACACTGACCAGGTGAATAATAAAGGGGAACAGTAAGAAAAGTCTCTGCATATCCTTGACATGCTACTGTCATAAGAATTCATATACGAAACTGAATTTACAATACTTTTCCTCCTGGATTTGTTAACTTTTGATCTCTTCAAGATCTCCAAAAGAAACACGACTTGTACAGAAACACTGAATGCGGCCCTGCTGCATCTCAGAGTGAAAACAGCTGAAACTGAAGGCTTTTTCATTCAGTGACTTTTGTGAAATTCTATTGATAAGAGGTTTCAATGCATACTTCACCTTAAGTCAGAATCAACACAGATACATCAAGGTGTGACTGCATCATCTTCCCAATCACTTTATTGTTTAACCACGTCTTTTATGGAAGAGACTTTAAATTTCCAATTAACAGGAGGCTGTGCACACCGTGGTGTTGCCGGCTGCCGGCTGTTTGTTATTTCCTGCGGACAGCGCATAACTTAAAACTACAGCAAAGACCATTTGAAATTTTTGGTTGCTGTAGTTCGGTAAATAAGTTAAAACTTTGCAAGTAGATTAAATGAAATAAATCGTTAGGCTGAATTCTCACACACTGGCATCTTCACCCATCAACATTCCATAGCTACGTACGCTTCACTCTTCCCAGCTGAGTATATATCATAGTGTGCGATCCCCGTCTCATTTCATCTTCATGCTTTCATCTCCGCTTCCAACGGCTCTCAGGTTACTAAGCTACGGACAAACTAATTTAAGAACCTGTGTACCTGCCCTCCATTAAAAAAAAAAAAATTATCAAAACTCAGGACACATGGCCAGTTGCTTCCTGCCCACTGCACAATTTGTTTTGTGAACTAAGCCTACAATGCCTTCCCGGGAATTATCTTAAATTTTTAAAAGCAGCAGATCAATTTGTATTTCAAAGATCCAGAACAAAGAACATTCTGTTTTTGAATAGCAGTGAAAGCAGGGAAGAAGCAAGACTAAACCAGAAGAGTGCCCTGATTACTACATTCCTCGGGAACATTTTCTGAATAGCTCCAATTCTACAACTGGAAATGCAGCATCAGGTGACCCCTGCCTTGGATGTAAGCTCCCGAGGGACTAAAGCTCTGACTCTGTCTTTCTGCAGTGCTTAGCACAGTCAGGAAACAAGACTTCTAATAACTGAGAAGAATCCAAGTTACTCCCTCCTTCTTTCCAATTTCAATAGTCGTAATTCCTATTTTCCAATTCCTTGTATTACTTTACTGCTTAACAGGGATGGCAGGCCCCTACTGTCTTGCCATGAAATAGTAAAGAAATATACTGGGGGCATTTCTGGGTCTCACATTATTAAACACAATAAAAAGGTACATGGCTTACGATATTACCAATCTCATAAGCAATCATTTCACCACCTACATAGCAGTTATGTTTATAAAACTTAACACTGATAAAATACCAACTATGCCTCAAGAACAGAAGGAGGCATTTTGAATGAGATCATTTAACATCTAAGACTCGGAGAGGTACTGAACCTTGGATCACACACATAATACAGTCATTAGAAAACAGTTCACTTCCGGGGTCTCAAGCCCCTGTGTACAATCATTCCGAGACGTTACTGTTTTCTACCTAGGTGATATGAAAAAGCTTAGCAAGATAATTATACATGCTGCAAAGAAAAGCTATTACCACTGTACAGTGTGCTTTAAAAATATTTCAAGTTCAAATTTGAACTCTGGTAATAAATAATACAAACTAAACTACTGGACATCCCAACCTATAAGCTGGTTCTAACTTATACCACAGGTAAAGAAAAGTGAAGATATAGCTTTCTGTTGTTTGCTATTTTTTCAAACAGCAATTTATTATATAAAGAATCCTCTAGTTTCCAGTAAAATCTACCCCAATATAACAAAAATTCAGGACTTTGGATCCTTCTCTGACATCCTTCTTTGCTCCTTAATTAGATGTTTCATAGACTTTCAAGTGAAACCTAACAATTGGCTCTGAGATCATTTACATTTAGCGAGACATCGTAAGCCGCCCTGTCACCATCATAGAGCACTGCCTAATGAGGTCCTCTTAGACAAAGGCTCACTTGACAACAACCCACAATTAGTTAATACTAAAGTGATCCAAGATTTCCTAATTCCTCTGAATTTGGAAAGGATTTCGGGAACCCTCTTCCCTAAAAATGGGGGAATAAAGAGATAGTATTTCATACAGGGGTGTCTTCTGTTTGAAGGGCCCCCAAGAGAGCTGCACCATTATCAAGTGAGCAGTAATATACATTCAAATACACTCACAAGTTCACCTCCGAGTCCTTGAGCAGTTAATGGACAGCGCACAAAAAGCCCACGCGGTCACCGCTACGCTCTTCTGGAGTTTAAGGAGGCCCGTGAGGGCAGCAGGAGCCAAGCAGAAGGCAAGGCACTCAGCGGAAAGGAGGGTGTCAGCAGTTCAGGGGCAGAAGTGGCCCCGGGTCACGAAGAGCTGGCTGCAGGCAGTGGAAATGGGCTGGTGAGGATCTCCGGGGTGTCAGGATCTAACGCCTTCATTTCGGGGCTGAGGAAACTGAGGCTGTGCTCACAAAGCCAGGAAGCGACAGGAATCAGGCCTGGGTTGCTAGTCCCACCGCTGAGAAGGCAAGATGCGTGGACAATGAATGAAGAGGTTCAAACGGCTTGGTGTGGACCACCTTTCTACGTGTGCACCTCACACTCTCCCCTCCAAGGAGGAGCACAAGAAGAGGGCAGCAAGAGCTTCCCTGGTGGTGCAGTGGTTGAGAGTCCGCCTGCC
>NW_020837960.1:19244894-19329611 GCF_003676395.1 Aethalodelphis obliquidens | reverse complement strand
TGAGAGATCTGTAACTGGGTTGTGGTTTTTATACTCTTAAGAAGCCAAGGTCAACTCCTCTCCCCAAATAAAGGAACACTAGCAACTCTGCATTACAAATGGAGAAAACTGAGATGGAGTGATTAAGAGGTTTAATAAATGTCAGACTTTGCTAGAAATGGCAAAATGCCCCTTTGGTGCTAAACAGCTATACTTGAGACTTCTGTTCTTTAGGGCCTGGCTCTAAAAATATAAGGTTATATTCTTGAAACAGGCTTTGTAGAAAAGGAAAGAAAAACCTCTATTCAATAAGCTTAACCGTTAACTTAGGGCAGTGAGTACCATAAAATCCAGTGCTTCTGCTATTAAATTTGCACAGGAATCACCAGGCATCTTATCAAAATGCAGATTCTGATTCCAGATGCCTAGGGTCAGGCCTGAGTTTCTAACAAGCTCCTGTGTGATGCTGACGCCACCAGACCAGTTTATGGACCGTACTTCAGGCAGCAAGGCCATAAAACAACATGAGGTATGAAAACCACATTTCAAGTCATGTTTATCTCACAACTTGGATCGCTGGCTATAAAACAGTGACATGTGGGTCTTTTTCCTTCTGGTGAGTGACAGGCTCTGCAGAAATGTCAACATAACTTTTTTTTCTTGGGGGGCGGGTTCCAAGTCCAACAAGTAAACATAAAAGCATTCAGTACACGGCATTGTGATTATTTAATACAACAGAAGTGGCTCCGGGTTTGGGGGGAAAAAAATCATAGCCTGTATGTTTGTCAGACAAGAAAGGGAGAGCAAAGGCCGGAGTTAATAGAACCTGATTTAAGTCCTCTTGGGTGGCCAAATGGACCATGTGTTCTTTTGCATGAAAGCTAATCTTCCCCATTTGCACTCAGAATGGGTCCTGTGTTACTTTCCAAGAGTCCTGAGGCTTCTGTTGTGACAACCCACGGGAAAGCCTGGGCTAAGACCGTGGAGCAGGGTTGCTCTAATCCAGGCATACAATCATTTCTCTAACACCTGACACCATTTCCTTCCACGGTCTCACGTGCCTTAGTGGAAATGCAAGCTTTCTGAAGACTATCTTATAGTCTTTGTGGGCTATTCCACATTTGAGGAATCAAATTTTTAAAACCAGCCTTAGGAAGCAATGTGGCTTTGGAGATCTTGGCTCAAAACCCTGAGACAGTCACTAGTACTTAAGCCTTCTAAGTCTTTTCCTCAACTATAAAATGAGGACAAGAGCCACCGAGGGAGGTTCCCGTGAGCTCAGGTACTCTGAGCTCCCAGCAGCTCGGCAGTCAGCCCAGTGCGGCTCAGTGGCAGAAGTATCACCGGTACCATCACGGCCACCTTCTCCAGCTGAGCCGAGCAACCCCAATCCACGCTCTACTAAACATACATGTCACTGGCAGGCTCTGTTCTCAGCAAGCTTACGTTCTCAGCAAGCAACACGTATAGTCACGCCAATTTTTTAAACATCACTGATAATTCCTGATCTCTATGTACTCACCTAAGCACTGCGGTACACAGAGGAGAAAGACTGTCCCCAATGCCATCTCGTCATTAAACCTCCCTGCTTCCCACCACATCCCCTCATCCTCATTCTGTCTGAAGACAGCACAGCACCCCAAGGAGGAGGAAGAGAACCTGTCCCCTCACCCCATCTCCCCACTACGTGTCCTTCCTGAGCCAACAGCAACTGGTCTCCCCAGCAGCATGTGAGAAAGAATAGACCGCCTTTCCCTGCGAGTTCAGCACTGATCACACAGGAAGGCTACTTACAAAAGCAACCCTGGAAGACCAGTTTACAAATAAGTGCGTGTGATTAATGTTTTAAAGTCCATAGTCTTTCCACATACATTATCTCAATCAATCCCAACAATAACCCTGTGAAGTATTCAGGACTGCTATTTTTATTACCATCATTACAGATAAAGGCTTACAAAGTCTGATAAATGAGACAGGTTCATGGCCACCTCGCCTTTGTATCTTCTCTCATTCTCTAAGACAGAGAGATCTCCCCAGGAAGACGGTGGTGAGGACATTCCAGAACCACCCACGTAATTCAGTTACACACATCCTTCTGACGGAGACCACTGGAGCCCATTTTATCAGCCTGAGCTGCGCCTGCCCGCTCTAAGTTATCAGGATCTGTAAACCACAGCCCACCATCTGTGGGCCCTTAATCATAGCCTAAACAAGGTCTCCTGTGTTGGAATGTAAATGGCAACGCTGAGTCAAGGTTGAAGCCGAAACCCTACATTTTCCCTCGGTGAGGGAAGGGCCCTGCCCTATGAAGAACCTTCCGTCGAGCTTGGGAAAGTCTCTTCTGCCGAATCAGAGCTGAAAAGAAACAGCCAGCCTCGGCACGTTCACAGGCATCCCGAGCACCGTCTGAGGGCCCGTTCACCAGTGTGAAAGCTGCTCTCTCCCTCCATCTGCCCACACACCCTTTCTCTGGCTGAAAGGGCCTTTTCAAAGGCATCAGAGGTGCTACAAAATCTCCGCTAAGTAATTTAATAATGAGCGTCTGGTACTTCAGTCCCAAACAGAAAGGAATGTGCCCGGGAGCCAGCAGGCAGAGCCACATTCCTCCTGTCACCCTGCTACGGCGGGCGGGCAGACAGGGCTGGAGCAGCGCTGGGGACACGTATTCTGACAGCACCGCTTTCCCAACATCAAAGGGTCAGGTCGCGTCTTCAATTTGTAACTTGGATTTTTCTCCGTTTCAAATCACAGGCTGACAGAGGTTGAAGACTTGACAAGGTATAAAATCATTGTGTAGTGAGTCAAGAATATGACCAGCAAAAGGAGACAACAGGATAAAAGAGGCCCCCGTTCGGAGAAGGAGACGGAAATCTACCACACAAGTGGCAGAGTATGAAGTAGTGAAGCTGGCTCTTCAAATGGCACAGGGCACAGCGGTGGTGATCCCGCCAAGTACTGTGCACGGAGCAGAGTCACAAACAGGCAAGGGCTGTGGCCTGTGGTGATACTTTTCTAGTTTGTCTGGTTGTTTTTGTTTTTAAGGAAGGGCATTCACAAATGATTCCGAGTTATTTCTCAATTTCTTCCCCTAAAAATTCTGGTTGAATTCACAACCATTTCCACTGATACAACATTATTTGCAAGAGGGAACAAAAACAAACTAATGAAATCAGCCAGTCTTGCCCACTAGCACGAAAAAACAAAAATCCTGTAACACCACAACTTTAAAAGAAAGAGTCAATACTTTCTTGAATGGATTCTTTCAGGAATATTTTTACACAAACGTGGCTCACGTGACCACTAACCACCCAAATTTGAGGAGTGGTTTTTATGGGCTAAGCTGTTCTTGTTTTGCCCTTAAAAATGTCACATCTCTAAATCTGAATACACCCCTGACTCTGTGCTATTCGAAGGGTGGTTTGGAGACCAGCAGCATCGTCTAGGCACTGGTTACAAATGCAGGACCTCAGGCTTCACCCCAGACCTACTGAGTCAGAACCTATGTCTGTATAAGATCCCCGGGTGTGTAAGATTCGTACACATATTGAAGTTTGCTAACCACCATCTCAGAAGATGGTTTCTTATTTAAAAATCATTTAAACCCATTCTAACAGCTCTGCTAAAAACTCTTCCTTCTACTGACTTGTAATACGCCCTCCCATAAGCCCATTTACGGATGCTTCCCTGGTAACTAGAATACTCAGGGAAAGAACTCCAATCTTAAGCCTGTTGTGTGAAATACTTTCAAAATAAACTTGAAGTTCTTTTTAACTGTGTGCAATGTTTGAGGGGGAAAAAAAATCTCTAAATTCACTATAAGCTTTCCATGACACACCGTACTGTCACTATTTCTACTGATGATCAAAAATGTACACAATAAACAAAAATAAAAGCAGGTATCCACACGATATCAACAATATCAGCTGAGCAATAAACATGGCAATTCAAGTGAAGAAGGTACAAAACATGTCTCCAAGACAAAATTACTTGCCAAATGAGTCTTGCTGGGGAATATTTGCTATACAATTCATACAATACAACTTTCTTCTCACTGAAAGAAACGGGATTTTCCCCACATGCCAGACTCTGTCCTCAGCATTTTCAATACGGTATTGAATTTAAGCCGTACCGCAGCCTTGTAAGGTGGGTATGTTTTAGCCTACATTTTATTGATGTTCAACTTACACGTAGCCAAACACTGAAATCTGCTGCGTACAGCTCAGTGAATTTTTACATTTGTACACCCCCGTGTAACCACCCACCACGGTGGTCATGGCCAGCACCCCAGCAGGAGGCTCCCGTGCCCCACAAAGTCAGCAGCCCCTTCCCCACAGGTTAACCCCTATTCTGACTTCTGGGAGATACACTAGTTTTGCTTGTTTACTGAAATTCATATAAATGAAACTGTGCAGAATGTAGTTCTAGAAGGATCTATCTAGTGTGGATAGGGAAAGGGAATGCCCTGCTGGGGGAAGAGAATGAGGGAGGAGAATGCCCTAGAGCATGGAAGGGGGAGCTGCTAGAGGAGTTCATAGGAAAGGAAGTTGGAAAGGTGGGTGGCCTTGAATGCCAATAGAGAGTGTGTGAAGGTGCTTGAAGGGATGAATGATATAATTAATGATATAATTAAAGTGACGTGTCAAGGAATTTGATGTCTCAGCTCACCCAGAGGAGAGTGAAGGAGGAGGAAACTGGAAGCAACAAGCCCAGTGTAGTGATCCAGGTACGAGATGGTAAGGACCACAGGGAAGGGAAGGGAAGGGAGGAGAAACTCCAAAGGGAGCCTGCACTTGCCACTCCACTGTAGGGGCTACAGCTGATGGGAGGAGTTTTCTCCACAGCTCCAGTATGAGACTACTGAAAGAAGAGTGATAGGTGCTATTCTAAAAATAAATTAGCCAGGAGGGGAAACCAGTTTTAGAGAGAAAATAAGTTAAGTTTAAGGCCATTTGGTCACCAGCTGGTTGACAAATGAGACTAAAGCTCAGCAAAAAAAGATGCGAAGATGTCGCGTGGGAGATAAAGAACAAGACAGCAAGAGCTAAACGGTGTCCGGAAACCCATGTCTTTGAATCAAGGCAGCTGAAGCCAGTGAGGAGAGGAGACCACCAAGAAACAGCAGGAGGTGCAGGACTGTACCTTGGGGGATACTCACAGGAAAGAAGAAAAAAGAGTATGCAAAACAAGGACAGGAATAGGGCAGGAGTAGGATAAAAACCTAAAGATGGTAGAATACGTTTAGCAGCAATTCCTGCAACAGGCACTCAATTTAAAGATCTTTTTCTCAAGTATAACCATTGTAAATGCTGAAATTAGATTCTCCAAGGAAGTGCAAGGTACTTCAGAAGCTTCATTAACTCTTTCTAGCATCTTCAAGGTATTACTTTGCAAATTACTGTCTGCGTATGCTAAACTTAGTAAATTATTGTTTGGGTGAACTAAATAGTAGCCTAGTGCTCTGAAAGAGTTAATGCGGCTTTCAAACTGTCTAATTTACTCCTAAGGTGCTCGTCATATGTGAAACTCTAACTCGATTCACGTATCACCAATGATGATTTAAAGGCAATCCACTAAACTGGGCATTCACATTTCTGTCCAAATTGAAGCTAATAGATTTTTATTTAGACTTCCTAGTCATCATGACAACCAATGTTTAGATGATTAACAACCAATCAGCAGTGGTCTTTCATGAAGAAATCTACTACAAATAAAAGCTGAAAAGAGACAGAAAAACAGAAAAGCTGAAATCAATGTCTGCAGGGTAATGGTGTTTGTAAGCATGAGCCTGAGGTGGGTCTAGTCGAGGTATAAAATTATCCCACAGGCATGGGCCACAGCTCAATCCCCCGTCTTCCTTCTCTGCATTCATCTTCCCCCTTTACCAGATGACAGCTGGTAAATTTGTTTGTTAAAGCCCAGTCTTCAGGAGATATTAAGAGATAATTCCTAAAATAAGGTATGTTTCTTTTCTCTAAACGATGACAACAGATAATATGAAAGGAGGAATTTAGGTTTTGATTTAAAGCTAATTTTTAGGGGGCTTTCCTGGTGGTCCAGTGGTAAAGAATCCACCTTCCAATGCAGGGGATGCGGGTTCGATCCCTGGTGGGGGAACTAAGATCCCACATGCCGCGGGGCAACTAAGGCCGCGCACCTCAATGAGAGAGCCCACGCACCACAACTAGAGAGAAGCCCGTGCGCCACAACAAAGATCCCGTGTGTCACAACAAAGATCCCGTGTGTCGCAACTAAGACCCAACAAGCAAGCAAGCAAGCAAGCGATAAATAAATAAATAAAATACATTAAAATATTTTTTAAAAAAACAGTACTGGGAGTAAAAGATTTTTTTTTAAAAAAGCTGATTTTTACCTGCTCAAGTCACTTCCAGTTATGCTGCCAATGATCGTATTTTACATTATTCCCTGATTAAACTTACTTTATTAATCAAAAGCAAGTTGGCAAGTTTATACATAGCATTAAGCAGTGATTTTTAAAAGATACTGCATAGAAAAGGGGAACACTGCTAAAACATTAAGTTTTCTTTCATTAACGAAATATGGCAAAAAAAAAGAAATATGGTTCTTTTCCCTATTTTTCAAGTTTTCTTTTATGATTATATTTTTTAAATTATAAATACAAATTTAAAGTCAAATTACTTCTCATCAAGTCTCCTAGCACATCTGAACAAATCACTCTTCTGAACTGCCCAACACACTAAACATTGACACTTGAGTAAAATATGATTTTGAAATTTCCATTAAAATTCTCAGTGGCTGAATGGCTTTTTTGTCAGACTTCCACTTTTTGGCACACGTTTTCAAAAATGTTAAAAATAACATCTTTGCTTTGCTATACAGAGCAATAACCAGGCATATATTTGTACAAGTACAGCTTAATCATTAATATCTTCATTTGAAAAATACTTTGAAACAGAAGTATCATCAAAGATCCTCAGTTCAGACCTGTTATGTAATCTAAAATTAGTACCAGTAGAAGATCTAACTACATTTTCAAATATTAGAGATTAGAAAGTAAGGTAATTGGAACCCTACAGAGGTACATATATTATTACTAATAATGAAATTATATATATATATACACACACACACATATAGCTTTCAGAGCACACAGAAAAATTCACATAGACCTTTGCAAAAAGACAGGCATTCTGGTTTTCTTTTTAGTTAATTTTTAGTTCCATCACGGCAGGAACAAATTAAATACAGTTTCTGTCAAAATTTTTTTTTAACTAAGTGCAAATTAAATAACCAACCTATGCCTTAAGTGTAGGCAGGTTATGCTTCCTCTCCCTAACTCTGAAGATGAATCTGAGCAAAGGAACGGGGACATGAACAACCAAGGGACAGTGAATCTGCACATGCTCTCTGGCATTTAAATTGGTCACGTGCAAAAACCTAAGCCTGCTGTACACAGAGAAATTTTCAAAAGGAATAGGTATATGAGATAAATAAAAGCTTTCAAAGGAAATTTGAAAAGCCTTCCTTCTCTTTCTCCCCAGTCTCACTTTTGAGGACAAGAAACAATTTTTAAGTTCAAAGCATAAAACTCATTAATACAGATCCCTTAGGGATTAAATGTGGAGGATGGGGGAAGGTGCATAACCAATGCACATGTTATAAATATAGGAGAATAAAATCCATACAAGCAATATAAAAGATTATTTCAAACACCAATGGAGAGATACTTACCTTCAATTGCTAATAGAGCTTTTTTTTTTTTTTTTTTTTTTTTCCGGTACGCGGGCCTGTCACTGTTGTGGCCTCTCCCGTTGCGGAGCACAGGCTCCGGACGCGCAGGCTCAGCGGCCATGGCTCACGGGCCCAGCCGCTCTGCGGCACGTGGGATCTTCCCAGACCAGGGCACAAACCCGTGTCCCCTGCATCGGCAGGCGGACTCTCAACCACTGCGCCACCAGGGAAGCCCTAACAGAGCTTTTTTAATGCTCATGTTTTTCTACACAAAATCATTTGAATTGGGGGGGGAGGAACTGTTGTTTTAATTTCATCCCAACACAGAGCATTCTATCTAGCAGGCATGGTTTACATAGCCCCTAACACACCACACCTTTGGCTACTAACTGGCAATCATTTTAAGGCTTTTCCAGGATTTGTGAGTAGATTAACAATCTATCCTTTTTAGTTGACAGAAGTAAAGATGGTCCCAAATGCAAAACAAAGCCCAAAACCGCACTACCAAACTCATCTACTTCATAAGCAAAATCTTCTGCACCTCACTCACACTACCATAAAACTGATACAGAGTTCAAGGTCCCAGTGGAGAGGCAATTTTGTGCAGGATGAGTAAGGGATGAAGTGAACACCCACCCGCAAGTACACACCACACACGCTCACCCACTCACTGCCTCAGTCACTCAGCAGCTACACCACTGTTAGGGCCATTTCCCCAGTTTTACCTTAAGGCATTGGCAATAATTCTTCTAGCCTCTGAACTTCTTACTATGCCTATGCCTTTTATTTGCATTTCAGACTTTCCCAGCACGTTCTTGAGGTAATCTGTCACTCCAACACAAGGTAATGAAGAGAAACAAGACATATCCCAAACGAATGTGGCTTTTGGTGGTCGAAGTTTTTAATGCCACTGACCATTAGGTTAAAAAACATTTGTTACCCAGTACAATCCAAACCAGATCAAAACCCTAGCTGGCCAATTAATTTTAGAAAAGGGAAAGTTAAAGTACAGAAATTTTAAAAATTGATATACAGGGCTTAAACATTAAACTTAAAAAAATACATGTACATGTGCTTGAGATAAGGTAAAATCTTTCCTCTGAGACAAGGTCCAGTCTTTCTTACAAACCCACAATGCATTGTCACTGAAGATTTACAACGTTGATTTCTTTAAAGTACAGGAATCTACCCAACCACTGCACGCAGCAATCCCAACTACAGAATTCTTCATGCTTTCCCCCTAATTTTTTACGGGGTCTGACCACACCTAATTTATCAGCAATTTAAGTCTTTCCAAAGTATTCAACTTAGTTTTCCTAAAGATAATTATTTCACATTCATATTGAATGGCTTCATTTAACATTTAATTAATTTTTTATTAATTGGGAAAGCACTACAACTGCACAAACATGTCTGAAGAAACACAAATGAGTTCCAAGAAAAACACAACTAAGCCTGTGTACTAGAGGGTAGCATAAGCAGCCAGAGAGGCATTCATCCAGGAAGGGTATTTCACGGAGGGAGTGGAGAGCCTGTGTTCACATGTGCTGGTGAAGCGCCGGTCAACCAGGAGAGCTGCTCCCGCGGATGCTGATGCCACCACCAAAGTGTACCCTCAACATTTATCTGCCAGATAGGGGTAAAGACAGGGAAGACTACAGGATTTTTTTTTTTAACACTTGATTTCTGTTAAATGCGACTGAATTAACTTGAAATGTTTCACTTCCTTAAAAAAACAAAAAAACCTGCCACCCAAGAAGTACTAATATTAACACGTTAAATGTGTTAAGAGTTGAATGTTACTTGTTCCTACAAGTCCACCTTCTGGAAAATCTGAATAACGATATTGTATATGTATGTGCGTGTACGTACATGCTAATTAACGTGCACATATGACCGCGTGTAACCCAATTATCTCATAATTAGCTGGGTGCCAGATAATTTTTTTTAACTCTCCTCGGCTTTGGAATACATGGTGTGGTCTTTACGGAGTTCTCTTAGCACAGTTCTTTTCCTTTGTGCTCTCTATATTAGAACTGATTCAGAGGCCTTTAGCCCAGCGTCATACTGGTAGTAGGCAAGGACACCAAGACGCCAGTGTGGATGAAAAGGCGACAGACACACAGTCTATACTGCAGATACTGAAAGGTAACGCCACTTAATCACCACCAGCCTTTCTCTGCTGGAAACTTTCTTCTTTAGAAATGTAACAGGCAATGTGGCTCTAAACCAGACAGCTCTGTATTTGCTCACATACTTGCAAATATTACCGTCATCCCTAAAAACTGTCCTATATAGAACAAAAAGCCACATCCTACTAGGTTAAGATGTTATTTTTTTTGCAGACAGAAACCTAAAGTGTATTTACGTAACATAATAGAGAGCAAAACAGCTATATGTTAACGCCTTCCTTCTAAAATCCAGCTGGTTCCTATTTGACACAAACTCTTTCTCCTGGTTCTTAAACTGCTTCAGGAATGCAGTTTTTGCTATGAATAATCACATTTATTAAACACCATAGAGACCTGAAGTCTTTGTTTCCAATTGTTTCCAAAATTTAAAAATTGGTATGTATTTCTTGATTTATTAAAAAACAAATAAAACTGGGTAGTAATGTTCTTTGTCATTTGCTCAAAAAAGCATGATTTTTTAAAAAATGAGATTTAACATTTTTTTTAAAACTTTGAAATGTACACTCTGAGTTTGTAATAGTAAAGGAACTGGCGTCCCCAGGAAAAGTAATTATGCTCAGTTATGTCAAAGTCCTTTTAACATGCTTAGGTAGGCAAAATTGGTAACTCAAAATTTCCAATGTGATAATTAATATACATATTGCTTGATAAACTGTAATCCAGTCCTCATTTTTAGTGAGCAAAACCACATACTGTAGAAAAAAAGTACTAAAAGTCAGTCACCAGTACATGACTACAGGAGTAAATGACTAAATAGAAAAATAAAACTCTTAAAATTCACTGCGTGATCATATCATTTTATTCCCTGACCAAGGAATAAGCGGGTATTTCCAGGATAATTCCAATCTGTTCGCAGATGCTCAGTCACAAATCCAAGCAGTCCAGGTTACCATAATTGGCAATTAAAAAATTAATTAACAGCATCATTGTTAGCAATACACATATGAAAAATTCCCTTCTCAATAGCTCCCAGCTCTCAATTACACGTGATGGGGACAAGGTCCCCACTCCAGCATCTCCAACTACACTACACTTCTCAATTACCTTAACATGCCGACCCTGTCCCACCAACATCCCCGTGTTCAGGCTGCTTCCACCCTGAATCTCCTCCCTGACTGGCCCAAAAGTAGTGTCAGCCCGCTGAAATTCTACCCACACTTCTGCACTCATCTTAAGCGTGGGCCATGCTTCTCCTGGTGCTTCCAACCCGATGTGAACTTTCTAGCCCCTGAAACCCCAGTACTCCCTTTTACATTCCTCTCCAGTCACTTGCCCTTAATATCTGTGTACCAGCAGCTATCTAAGCCCTGACTAGTTGTTAGCCTCTTAAGGCAGAAGCTGTATCATCACCGGCTGCACAAGGCGAAGGAATAATACCACTGGTGATCAATGGAGATGCAGGCTGGCAAAAACAACCAACTAGTGTGTGGAAGGATGCCACAAATTACACCAACAGTGGTGCCAACACTAACCGCTAAGAGATGCCTCTTAATATCAGTCGACGAGTGTTTAAAGCTAGTAAGTATGAACCTAATAATCTAGAAGATGTACGTGGACCGAGCAATAAAAATATCGACAAATCTGGGACCAACATAAAAGATATTCTGACACAATGACGTGGTGGAATTTACTGTATGTTCTACCTAACCAAAATATTGTAAAAAACATTTGTTTCCAAATGTTAGATAGCAAGATGAAGCAAATGTAAACACTGAAGATCAAAATAACAGCCGTACTTTGGTGACCAAGGTGGTTTTCAAACACCCCAAGTTGACGTTTTACCAAACTGAGGTTATATCATCCTTCAACAGAGACTACACCACACCCATCCTGTCACCTGAAGCTATCTAGTCTAAAACAGACGATTTCAAGGCCTAGCAACACTTCAGAAGCAGTACAGCAGCTTCTGTCAGCGGAGAAAAAGGTTTTAAAATGACTGCAAGGCCTCCCTGCTGGCGCAGTGGTTGAGAGTCCGCCTGCCGATGCAGGGGACACGGGTTCGTGCCCCGGTCCGGGAAGATCCCACATCCACGGAGCGGCTGGGCCCGTGAGCCATGGCCGCTGCGCCTGCGCGTCCAGAGCCTGTGCTCCGCAACGGGAGAGGCCACAACAGTGAGAGGCCCGCGTACCGCAAAAAAAAAAACAAAAAAAACTGCACATCATGCTCTCTATTTTTTGGAAGGGCGGGGAGAGAGGCAGGGTGCCAACAGGGACTGAGGAAGGCTGTGGAAGTGGAAATCTGCCCCTGGGAGACTCTACTTGGCAGGTGTCCCCTGTTCCTCCATCACCCCCAAGCCACACTTCCACCTGAGGGTCCTGCATCCCTGACAATGCAATTTCCTCGCAGCCACTTCTATTCCCCACTTTCTAAAAAAGCACATCTGATCGCATCCCTGACCCTGCTTAAAACTGGCTTCCTCTTTCCATCAGGTAAAAATCAAGTTCATGTAACACTCTCAGATCTGACCCTGCCTGCCTTTGCAGCCTTACTCCACCCTGCCCTCTCCCTTCAAACTCCCTTTGTACTTGGGCTCCCAAAATGTGTTGTGTCATTTCACGCTTCCCAGAGGCTCTCCATAAAGCCCTCAAGTTTCTCCCAAGAGCTCCCTGTCCCTCCTGCAGGAGATGCAGTTCCTTTATTAACCTAGCAGTTAATAGTAGTTAATAAACATCTTAATAGTAGTTAATAAACATCTTAACCTAGTAGTATGTGGCTTTTTGTTCTATATAGGACTGTTTTTAGGGATGACGGTAATATCTGCAAGTATGTAAGCAAATACAGAGCTCTCTGGTTTAGAGCCACATTGCACTGCTGCCTCCTGCACATCTCCCCTGCACCATGTCCAGGCTTCTGTTACAGAAGGAGGCACGTGGTGCTGCAACTCCAGAAAAACCGGAAGACACTGACTATGTTGTTTTGTCCTGCACCCTGAGTGCCTAGCAAAATGCCAGAGACAGAGCAAGGAGTCTGAGAGTGTATGACGTCTCAGCAGTGGTGCAACCCTCGGACTACTGTAACATTCCAAATGCCCTGAGGTGAACATCTGTCCATCCTGGTTACTACATGTGAGTGCAGAAAACCCACATTCTTCTTAGAGACACTTTTAGGCTACGCCTTCACTAATTTCCCATTTGAGGCGTCTTTACTTCATCCATTTGTTCCAAATGTGCTCTACTACATGTCAGGCACTGTACTAGGCACTACAAATGAATGAATGGATGAGAGAGAGAGAATGGGAGGGAGGGAGGAAGGAAGATAGATAAGGCATTGTCTCCACTCTCAGGGAATTGAGAGCCTACTGGGGGAGTCTATAACCGCCCAATACAGCATTCAGTAACTAGTCCACATTTTTTAGTACAATACACATAGATAATAAGTAACTACACATTCGGTGCCTTTATTCTCATCCACTATTTAACCTCCTTTGGCTACTTAAAGTCATTCTGTTGCCCTTGGGTGTTTCCCAAGTTTTATACCCTTATGACACATGGCAACATAAAGGTGCACTGGTGGTGCCAATAAATAAAACGTGCAGTTACAGACAGGGAACGAAATCTCAATTCTAGTCGTGTTAGTAACTACAGAGACAGACTAGCCCAACAACTTCATTTTACAGAACAAAGCAGCCCAAGACAAATTACATCAACTGCCTGGGGTCTTCCAACAGGTTACAGCTAAACCTGACTCAGCATCGAGATCTCCTGTCTCAGCTCCATTCTCTTCCTCTGTCTTGCCCTCACCTGACAGTAACATGTCCCCTGTGATGTGTTAAATTCAGATCACGGTCATCTGAAAAGCTGAACTGGTGCTTCTTGGGGCACAGGAAAGAACAAAAGCCAAAGGCAACAAAGTAGCACCACATCATTTCATAACCAAATGCTTCCTCCAGCTGCCAGCATTTTTCGAATTTGTGGTAAATAGAATTGTTGGTCCCAATTGTTCCGGTGTGGTTATTTCCATGGCCCCTTGCTAAAGTGCACTTCTCTCCTCCCTGATTTCAGGCTTGCCCATATGGCTTATTTTGGCCAACAGAGGCTGGAAGTGAACTTGCGCAGTAAGGCTCCCCTTCTTGTGCATCTGACATCATCCTGAGAAGAACGTATCCCTTCCAGCCTGGGCCTCAGAGTGAGAAAGAGTGAGCTGCCCTAGGCAACTTCATACATGTGAGCAAGATGTATAAGCATACATGCTTATACGTGTATGGCACTGAGACGTCGAGGTGATTTGTTATGCAGCAAAGCTGGCTGACACAATGTCTCATCTATCCTTCAAGCCATACTTATGGTTATCTGTCAATACTGCATCTCCTCAGAGTATCTGCCTAAGTAGAAAATATTAGCATAAGTAGAAACTGACTTATTCTCTTTTACTTCCATTTTGCTAATTTCTTGAGGCCATCTCTTATTTGAATTATCTTCAGAAAAGAACCTGTCTCCAAATTAAAGTGTCATCTCCAAGTGCTTCACTGATTCTTATGGTAGATATAAGTGAGAGAAAAATGTATCCTTTCAGTATAATCTCATGAAATGCCCCCTTCTCCCTTCAAAGCAGTAAGATTTGTCACCATCACCATTAATTTAGTAAAGATAATTTTCAGCTCATGTGATAGAGCCTACAGATAGATGGGAAGGGAATACATGTATCTTTCAGGGCAGGTACTAAAAATTTTTTAAAGGCTGCTTTAAAGCCCTCAGCTGGAATAAATGTTAAAAACACTGATTTTTTTTCTTAATACTTTTAAAGGCCCTCCAAATCAGGGTAACATTAAACAATGACACTCAACGTAAACGCCCTTTAATTTAGGCACTTGCTTATTCCAGCACATACCCCGACATTGTTATTGTTTTTTTGTTTTTGTTATTTATTTGTTTGTTTGTTTTTGGCTGCATTGGGTCTTCATTGCCGTGCACAGGCTTTCTATAGTTGTGGCGAGCGGAGGCTACTCTTCGTTGCGGTGCGCGGGCTTCTCATTGCAGTGGCTTCTCTTGTTGCAGAGCACAGGTTGTAGGTGCTCAGGCCTCAGTAGTTGTGGCACGAGGGCTCAGCAGTTGTGGCTCACAGGCTCTAGAGTACAGGCTCAGCAGTTGTGGTGCACGGGCTTACTCCCATGCATGCACAGTTACTCCACGGCATGTGGGATCTTCCCAGACCAGGGATGGAACCCTTGTCCCCTGCACTGGCAGGTGGATTCTTAACCACTGTGCCACCAGGGAAGTCTCCCCGATGTTGTTAAAACTACTCCAATTTAATTAATTATCATTTGTAATTTTTAAAGCTCAGTAGACTTGAAATAAAATTATGTTTGGATGACAAAACACATCACGCAACAGAGTCATCTGGAGGGCAGAATACCAAACTGAGCATCTACTGCTTATTTTTCCTTCTGCTTGCCATGACAAGGTTAATTTGTTTCCTTTCTATGTTCTTCTTTCTGTCTTATAAAATGAAAAGGATATACTTCCTTTAGAAAGGATGTAATTTCCACTTTATAAATATATATATGTATAAAAAAAAATCCCTCAAGGCCAAGGGTTCTTAACCTGGAGCCTATGTATAGAACTCAAGGGATTTAAGAAACTTAGACTGCCGGGGGGAGACATACATTTTGATATTTACTAACCAATCATTGAAATCTAGCATTTCTTTCAATTATGAAAATAGGCAGCGCAACACAGTATTAGCAGTACCTGTGACTTTGACACCAATGGAAATGGATCTGTCAAAATTCAAAAGATGTTTTTACTTGCGATGAGTAATTACCTCAAAATTACGGTGACGTGCCACTAAATCCTGTTATTTTAATGTATTGATAAAGAAGCACACGTCTTACCAAGTGACAATTTTGATAACTGTATTAGCTATAACTGGTTTGCTTTGCAATCCCATGCACTGCACCCACCTACCTCACTCCCCAGTCCTTGTGAACGAAGGAGCCCACGGCAGGGAGGAAGACACGCACGCTGGGGAGGGGAGAGGAGATAACAACCTATATATGTGTCTATAGCAGTGAAATTAAAAAATGGTAATTACGATGAGGCATCTGTCTATCTGGCACCATCTAAAACCAGCAAGCAGTAATTGTACAACAAGGGGGTGTTTAGTGTGTGAGGTTTAGGACACTGTACCAGAAAACCTAAAGCATCCAAGTTGTAAAGCACTGTAATAAGCAGGTAATCCTAGGCCCAGCGTCCAAGTTTCTGCCCTAACCTGTTCCTTATGATTACGATTTTTAAAACATCACAGTGTCAGCAGGTTCACTGTGAGTCAGACCTGAAATAATAAATGGCTTATTTTCCATCCTGATGGAGGAAATACATCACGGCTCATTGTGGCTCACTTAACTGAGGCTGTTTTTACAGGAAAATATAAAAAGTCATTCTGCCTGACCATTTTTATTTTAATTTTTTTTATTAACAGAGATCTTTACTACATCCACTTTAAAAAGAAAAGGCATGTTTTCAATATAAGCTATCAAAACAACGCCCCACAAACATCTAGAAAGAAAAATAACATAAATATCCAGAAAGAAAATTAAGTTTTTGACCAACAAATACCCTGGTGGGCCAAGATAACCAATTAAATGCATTCACTTCATCAAGATAAAGTGCTGCTTATTTAAACTGTCAACCATGTGGTAATGCTGTTAAATGACAGACAAAACCTTTCACCGCCATTTGCCACGGTTGCCAGGTTTCATAAAACTACATCTATTTAGACACAGATACAGACATACATTCCAGAACCCAAAGTCTTAGCTACTGCACCCGCTCAGCTAGAAGTTAAGGGAAAGGTTACATCTTCACCAAAGGTGAATGCTTCTTCAGTGACATCTGTAATGCATACAGACTGCAGAACCCATCTTGTCTGTGGATAAAATAACTACAGTGAGTGAGCGGTATATTCTAGGAACAATGAGTTTGTTCTGTCCTGCCATTTCAACACATTCTACATGACCTTATGGGGTTCTAGAGGTCAATCATGCTACCACTTCAGAATGTAATCTTGCTTGTTACCCAAAATTGTGCTAGAGTAGGTTCAGTATATAAAAAAAAAAAAAATTAACAAGATGACACTGCTGCAGCCAATATTAGGTACATACAGTGTGTATTTCAGGATTTCACCAATAAATTGAGAATTACATATAAAGTACTCAGTGTATATAATACATTTGAAGACAAACAAATTCATAGCTCTGCTGACTTATGACATGAAGAGAGAGAGTTAAGCCATCACAGTTCCATTCCATCTCCTTGAAATGGTGCTGAGAGGCAGAAAAACCTGCTAGGAGTTACCATTGACTTACCTGCCCATTCCCTTGTCACCTGTGGGCCCTGAACACGGATGGGGAAATGGGGAAAGGAGACATAAAGGCAAACAGCAGAAGCTGCTTGTGTGTTCTTCTTCTCATTTTCAAATATGAATTTTAAAAGGCAGAAACTCTACATACAGTCTGTCACAAGCCCTACTGTCGCTCTCCTCCCATCACAACTGTAGTGTTATCTACAGTTTAAAAAAAAAAAAAAACCTAAGAACCAGGGGTCTGCCTTTCACCCTGCATCCTGCAGGGATTACCAAGGACAGGATCCGCAGGTTGGTAGAGGGCTGGTGGAAAAAAAAGCACTGCACTTGGGCATTCCAATTCTCCCTCTTCTATTTATTAGTTGCCACACCATGGAGACTGACAAAATCTGGCTTCACCACCTCTCCCGCTGGGTCCCATAAAGCTCAAATGGGATAGAGCATGGCAGGCACACAGCACATCACAGACACTCAAATATTAAGAGATCGTGCCGTTTGTGAGGGGAAAAAGTGTTACAGGGGTTCCATGAACTTGTGAAATTAAGTATCGGGATGATACCTCAGGTTTTCAACGTTAAAGGAAAAAAACAAAAAAACAAAAGGGATTCTTTTTTATTTTATTTTATTTTTTTTTTGCTGCACCACACAGCTTGTGGGATCTTAGTGCCCCGAGCAGGGATCGAACCCCGGCCCACGGCAGTGAAAGCGTCCTAACCACTGGACTGCCAGGGAATCCCCCAGAAGGGATTCCTGACATATGTGTTTGCGTATGTTACTCATACATACACACACACAAATACCAGCGCACACGTATACAAGCACAAACGTACCTAACAAGATTTCTTTCAAAAAGAAAGCTGACCCTATGATTTCTGTGGCCAAGAAATCTTAAAACTCCCAGGCACGGGCTTCTCTGGTGGCGCAGTGGTTGAGAGTCCGCCTGCGGATGCAGGGGACACGGGTTCGTGCCCCGCTCCGGGAGGATCCCACATGCCGCGGAGCGGCTGGGTCTGTGAGCCATGGCCGCTGAGCCTGCGTGTCCGGAGCCTGTGCTCCGCAACGGGAGAGGCCACAACAGTGAGAGGCCCACGTACAACAACAACAACAACAAAAAAAAAAAAAAAAAAAAACTCCCAGGCACAAAATTTCTTGGTTTTGTGGTTGCTGTTTTTTTTTTAAGTCAATTCCATGACTGGTATATCAATCGATCTAGAATTTTAATGGCAACTTTCTAAAGAGGAAATGACCCACAAACTCTGCTTTCCCTTTCCCCATATTTCTTTCATCAGCAACATAGAGGCAAAGAACCAAACGTTTACCAGCCACAATTTTAAGAAACCTACTAAACGATCCCAAGTATTTCAACCTTGGATCTTGGCTAAGAAGAGTACCTAGCATACATAAACTCTTATTTCCCCATCAGGATTACCACTAGGTCAATGAAACACAGCCAAGTGTAAGAGTCCTCTCCTGTGGCGGGTGGTGGGGTGGTATGTGTGTTGGGGGCAGGGTAGGGGCGGGGAACGGCTGTGAGTACAAAGAGAGAGTGAAAAGGTCAGGGGTCTGTCATCTCTCACTTCCTGAGGCATTTAAGGATGTGACACAGTGACATGTGGTTTGCAAGAAGTCTCCTTCCTTTATGATCTGCTTCTCCACCCCATCCCCAATCTAAATCAATTTTTATTTTCAGTTCGGTGTTTAAACAAAGAGAAAAAGTTACCACACACAGAGGGACTTTAAGTCTGAGACTTTAATCACATCAGAGTCTGGAACTTCAAAGTTGCAGTTCCCCCAGCAGCAGCAACTCGGCTCCCATGTGCAATGTGAGTGTTACTGTACACGCTAGTATCTCTGACTGAAGACCCTGATGTGTGTGTGGGCAGCGTGGCCAAATCACAGACACTGTGAATTTGAATCTCCTGACTCTTCCTTGGTTGAATTTAAGCGGGTGATTATGGGGTGTCAGCATCTGCATTTAAAACAGGTCCCCAAAGAGGAAGCACATTCAGGTCACTTGAACAAACATGCCACACCAGAACCATCTGACTGCCTGCTTGGCAGCCCCACCTCTTCAGCTGTACAGTCTTCCATCCGGGTCCCATGACCAGGACTGATGGGACAGCTCTCACAGGATTTAAAGTTGGACCCTCATGGCTGGTACCATTAAATGGCTCATTTTTCTAAGAGCCCGAGAAGAGCCTTAACAGACAAAAGGGACAGTAAATCAAGCCCCTCTTTAAAAAGAAAAAATCAGACGGAATAAAAATAAACTAGCATGTGACCCAGCATCTGAACTACTAGCAGTTACCTTTCCTCTACCAAGCAGCAGAGTGGCTTCCAAAGGTATTTTCCAGCAGTTCTAGTTCCTGATTTCAGTAGCCACTCTGTTTCAGGAATAAGAACATAATTCAGTACAGAGACGAATGTTGGAAAAGTCCCAGAGAACTGACTTGGTGCCAGTAGTTATGTGCAAGTTCACCCAGCCATGCCAGGATGCTTCCCAAAGCCTAAGTGTTTGCTATAGGCTTGATCCCCACTGTCCCCATCTCCTTCAGTGGCTGGAAATTTTGAGGCTAGATACATTTAACTCCCAGGATATGATATGAGCTAAATCTGCTTTAGGAAGGCAAGAGCACTGCCGGGAATATGACTCTGTTTCAAAGCATGATCCTGCAAAGTGATGGTACCACACTTGATTCATCTGAAAATGATACCCCGAAAGTAGCCTACATGAGTCACAGTCACTGGAATTGTAAAAGACCTGAAAATACAGTCAGTCCACCTCATTTTGCAGACAGAACACTACGGAACAGAGGGGACAAATCTTCATGTAGAGGGTTTTGTTACTGAGAATGATGCTAGAAGAATTTTGGTGTTGCGCAGGCCTGGACCCTGCAGAGGAAAAAGAACAAATACAGCAATACGCCTCGTATCTGGTGGTCAGCCTTCCAAAAACCTCAACCATTCAGAAAGCATTTAGACTCTGTGAACAAACATGAACCAGAAAGTCAGGTCAGAAAGAAAATGATGAAAGCAGAGTACTAATCCACAGAGCACAGAGACCCTCTGAGACCCTCCAGCGCCTGCTGGATGTAAACTTCGTATAAAATAAGGTCAGTTACTTAACATATTATGCAGGTTGTCCTGAGATCTTCATTCCTTCCTAGCTAGAAGACCTTTTTTTTTATTTTATTTTTGCGGTACGCGGACCTCTCACTGTTGTGGCCTCTCCCGTTGCGGAGCACAGGCTCCGGACGCGTAGACTCAGCGGCCATGGCTCACAGGCCCAGCCGCTCCGCGGCGTGTGGGATCTTCCCGGACCGGGGCACGAACCCGTGTCCCCTGCATCAGCAGGCGGACTCTCAACCACTGCGCCACCAGGGAAGCCCCAGAAGACCATTTTTAAGTAGCTGAGAGACCAGTCAATGCACAGTCGAGAAGAGATGCTTCAATAGCCCCAGAAGACATTATGACACAGGTGGGAAGTGGAAAAGGAGATATTCCCAAGGATCACCCCAAGTCACGAAGTAAGGTAGAGAGCATACAGTGAAATCAGAGGTACAGGAAAAGTGCATTCGTGCAACAAACAGTTGCTGGGCATCTACATGTCCTGGGTTCAAAGGAAGAAACAAACAAAACACACAGAAAATGCTTGTCCAAGCGGAGGCAAAGGATGGTGCCAAGGCCCTGAGGCAGGAGGATGCTTGGCCTGCAGGGAGGTCAATGTGACCAGAGGGACATGAAGAAGGAAATGAGTTCAGGGAAATGACTGGGGGTCAGGCAGGGGGAGGAACCACTGGAAGAACCTTGGCTTTTACACTGAGGGAGCCAGGCAGCCGGGGGAAGGCTGTGAGCAGAGGATCACTCTGGGGCTGCTGGGAAAGGGCTGAAGGGAAGCAAAGGCAGAGCAGGAAACCAGTGAGGAGACCCAGCAAGCAACCAGGTGAGAAATTACACAACTTGGATCAAGGGGATAGCAGCAGAGGAGGTGAGAAGTGGAAGAAAATCTGGATATATTTTGAAAGTAGAGATGACCAAAATTGCTGCACCACACGGCTTGTGAGATCTTAGCTCCCCAACCAGGGATCGAACACCCCTGCAGTGGAAGCGCAGAGCGCTAACCGCTGGACCGCCAGGGAATTCCAGGAGATGGCCAAATTTGCTGACAAATTGCATGTGGGGTGGGTTGGGATGGGAAAGGAAAAAGGTCTTCTGAATTCAAAGGTGCTTTAAAGTTACTTGAAATATTTACTTAAATGGAACACAGATATCTTCAGCAGACCACGCTGAGACAAGAAAACTGCACACGCGACATAGAATGAAGTCAGAGAGCTCTACAGGGGGCCTAATGTTTGAAGAAACGTCTGAAGGAAGGAAATGGAAGAACCAAACAGGTACTTCTAGAAAGTTCTGCAGAGGAGATGAGTCTTGAGGATGAGACAATGTAGGTTTAATGAGGCGGTTGGGAAAAAGAATTTCAAACGAAGGCTCAGCAGACGGCAAAACGCACGTGGGCAAGGACAAGAAGTCAGTCTATCAGTAAAATCACGGGTTAGAGCAGCAGAAAGGGCACTTGGTAACGGGAGTCACTGAGTGGGAATTCAGTTCCAGCCAATGGAGACACGGAGCCACAGTACACAAGCCTCGGCAGGCCGGCACCCCTGCTGTCCTAACTTATATTTGGGTGAAGGAACAAGAGAAACACTATCAAATGAGTTGCTCGGCTGGGGGGGAGCGGGGGGAGGGGGGCAGGAACCGTGATCTTTCAAATAGGAGAAAAAGAGTCAGGTAACAACGCTGAAGAACAACTAAGAAGAAAGCAAAAACAGAAGCAGTATTTAATTTTTACTTCAGAGTTTCCTACGCAATTAAAACATAGGTATTCTGTGCCATACATGGACACAATAAATGAGAAGCATTCCATGTGAAATTCTCTGGAGAGAATGAAAAGCTCTAGAGGGTAAGTTAAGATTACAATGAACAAGAAATGAAGTCTAGTCCTCACACACGCTTGAGGCCACTGAACAAAAAACAACCACTTCAGCCTCATTCTTTCATTGACAAAATAGAAACCAACAGGTGACATGTCTGTCAAAATTACATTATCTGGGGCTTCCCTGGTGCGCGCGCAGTGGTTGAGAATCTGCCTGCCAACGCAGGGGACACAGGATCGATCCCTGGTCCAGGAAGATCCCACATGCCGCGGAGCAACTAAGCCCGTGCACCACAATTACTGAGCCTGTGCTCTAGAGCCAGCGAGCCACAACTACTGAGCCCATATGACACAACTACTGAAGCCCACATGCGTAGAGCCCGTGCTCTGCAACAAGAGAAGTCACCACAATGAGAAGCCCACTCACCGCAACGAAGACCCAACACAGCCAAAACTAAATAAATAAATAAAATAAATTTATATATTAAAAAAAATTACATTATCTGCATTTCTAGATATTCCTTCCAGAGTAGTTCAAGATTTAAGAGCCTTCAATGTACATGTACAAATACCAATTCATAATAAAATAAACACTCTTCACACTTCCAATCTCCCAAGAGCTGTGTTCCATGTTACAGGATTAGATTTTGATGGGTGATTTTGCTAATAAACTGGTCGACGAAGCAGAGTGACTATCATTTTATTGAAGAGCTGAGTGACAAAACTGAGAAAGGGGCAGGAGTTAAAACTAAGAGCCGTGGAGACAGACAGACCTGGATTTGATTCCAGATTGTCCTTTTCATTAACTATGTCACCTACCTAAAATAGCTAAGCCTCACTTTCCACTTGGAAGAAGGGGAACAGCAACATTATCTACCTTATATGGATGGAATTAAGAATTAGAATCGCACATAAGATACGTAGTACTCAGAAAAAGGCAGCTATCTTATTAGCTTGTCTCCAACTTAAGCTTGATTTTTATTCCTACTGCCATTCCAGAAGTAGAAAGCTGTACGAAAATGGAGTTCTTCTTACTCCTTAAAATCCTGAAAAAGAGACTGGCGGGTGTCTACATATGTTTGAGCTCCTCAAAAGATTACTATTACTCTTCAGCATTATATAATTATTTGCATAAAGCATTATATATGATTTGTATAATTTCTCCTAATTAATGAGCTTGACATTTCTCTTATGTAATGGCCTATATTCCATTACTTATCCTTCATTTTAAAATAAAAATCTCAAACATCACAACTATGGAAAGAGCTAGACTTACAAATGGGGAGGTGTTTGTTTAAAACAAAACAAAACCTTTGACTGAACTGGCTGAGTCTCAACATGACACCCTGAGATATCACTCCTTGGGGTGCCTGGTCACCTATGGAGTTTCTTTTCTGGCGGAAGGCAAACATGCCTTTCCCAAGTCAAAGATATCTAAACAAAAACATATCCAAACCTTTTGCCAATTCCACATAATTCCACTGTTCCCTGTGCCCATTTCTTCAACTATGAAACAGGGTTACATAGCAGGTGGCTACCTCAGGACTGTTGTGATGATTAAAGAAGATGATACACGCAAAGTGTATGCCTGGCAGACAGAGTGATGGAAAACAAAAAGTTAGCTCTTTGTTGTTATTATTAATATTAATGAAAAATTCTAATCCTGTAAGAATTATTTTCCAGTTTATGCCTATTTCTGCCCATTCCCCAAGAACTCCTAGAGGTAACAGTTAGCATGGAGGAGGAAGGGTGCTACGTGTCCCGATAGGAGACTGCTCAGGGCACTATCTGCTCGGAGGGTTAGAGTCACAGATCTAAGCCTATGCCAATCATTTCTTATGGCTTCAGTATGCTGATGGCTGACACATTTATACAGTCAAATTCTCAGCGGAGAGTACCACTAAATCAAAACAAAACAACCTAATTTGCACTGATTCACCTTTCCTCTAGTCCTCCAATGGGAGAGTTAAAAAACAATGAACTACAGGTAAAGGGCAAGAGGAACACTGGAAACAGGAAACTGGCTTCTGAAAAATAGCACAACCACTATATTGCAATACATTTTTCCAACTATCAAAAATCTGACCATAAAACATTAATCCACTGGAAGGCCACTCTACAAGCACAGGCTTTTTAAAGCGGCACTGGGAATCACGTGGGACATTAGTTCTTACTGGTGCCAACTTATTAATAAAGCTCTTTTTACTCTATGCATATCTGTGTATCACATGATAACCCAGAGGGCAGACCAGCAAACGTGCCAATGACAAGCAGCAAAATGAGATAAGCAAGAAAATCAACAACAGAATTAAATTACACTGACAGGTTAGAATGCCGAGTTAAAAATCAAGATAAAATTGAGAGTTCAACAGAGATGTAAAAAAAAAGATGTGAGATATGATATCACTTATATGTGGAATCTTAAAAAAAATGGTACAAATGAACTTACTTACAAAACACCAAAAAAAAAATAAATTAAAATAAAAGGGAATTCCCTGGCGGTCCAGTGGTTGGGACTCCGCACTTTCACTGCCGAGGGCGCAGGTTCAATTCCTGTTAGGGGAACTAAGATCCCACAAGACACGTGGCGTGGGCAAAAAAATTTTTTTTAAAAAAAAAAGATTGAGTCACAGATGTAAAAAACAAACGTATGGTTACCAGGGGGGAAAGGGATAAACTGGGCGATTGGGACTGACATATACACACTACCATATACAAAACAGATAACTATTAAGGGCCTACTGCAAAGCACAGGGAACTCTACTCAATACTCTATAATGACCTATTCGGGAAAAGAATCTAAAAGAGAGTGGATATATGTATATGTATAACTGATTCACTTTGCTGTAGAGCAGAAACTTAACACAACATTGTAAATCAACTATACTCCAATAAAAATTTTTTTAAAAAGGATGTGAGAAATTGGAGGAAATGTGTTTGGAGGTAGTCAGAGATATGTTTGCTGACTGCAGGCTTCAGCCGAACTATCAGAGTGATGCAGATCCTGAATAAGCTGTTAAGATACAGGCTGCAGAACCAAAGTGTAGTTTCCAGATCACAGGAAATTAAAGTCCCATGTGCTCGGAAGAGGCCACGTAATAGCTAGAGGATAGGTGAGCTCTTTATTATCACACTTTAAGAAGCACACTGATAAATGACAGCACATCCCAAAAAGAGAATGGAAGCCAGTTCTGCAAACTTGGGTCAATCAAGTCCCTACCCCTGGAGAAAAACAGGGACTAGGCGACCCTCTGCAGGAGATGCTGAGAGGGGATGTGACCTAGTCCCGACTCTAAAATTTCAAGCACCTGGGAACTGTTGCCATATCACAGCCTGATAGCACCATCAACAAAAAAACAGATCAGTAATGTGATCAAAGCTGTCAGCAAAGAATATTGCTGCAAAAGCAGACCACTCATGAAGCTCCTAAGACCATACAGAAATAATGAACTACAGGAGCTTCCCCAAAACTTACCAGAACCCACAGCAATGCTCTACTTCCTAACATCTAAAACTTGTACCAGCCAAATCTCAGTTAGCGGGTATCGCCCCCCCTACCCTACCACCTATAAAATTCTAGCACTGATTCATGCTGTATTATGAGGGTGGTACTCTAAAGGAGGGGGGGTGGGGAATCACAGTCCCAGCAACCGTCTCAACGTAAATTAAACGGGGGTTGGCTGGACAAATGGCAGGAGGACACTGTGTATGAGTTTAATACTTTTTAAAGCTTATCAACTCCACTCTAAATTATTTTTCGGAAAATTTTAAAGTGTATGGAATTACCCACTCTCCAAATCTTTTTGTAAACATGAAAAGGAACATATGATTAAAACTTTCAGTGAGACTGTTTCAATAATGGAAATAACTATCTCACTGAGTATGCATAATAGTTTTTCATGTATATAGCAAAGAATATTTCTGGCAATCCATTAGGTAGAAAATTTAATAATACCGGTTTCAGCAGTAAAGATTTGTGTGTATATTCTAGGGTCCTTTGCCAATCAATTATAAAACATGGTTTTAAATGCTATTGGAAAAGTAACAAAAAGTCTAGTAATAGATGAAGTTTTCATTGGAAAAATTTAAGTCAGCAGAATTCAGGAAAGCACTATTTACTGTGATAAGGTCAATTGCTAGTAAAGACAAAACTGATTAAAGCTTTAATGCAATAGAATTACCACAGTGAACTAAAAGAAACACAAAATGCAGTAAATTAATCTGGATCCAAGCAAACAAAGGTCGGGGTGGGGAGATAACAGCATTGCCGGGACTACCGTAAATGCGGCATGTTGATAAACTGCTTATTATGACCTAGAACTAATTTGACATAGCACAAACGCACTCATGATTAAGTATAAAATGTGTCACCCGAAAACTCTCACTCAAGGGGTCTCCTTCCTACTTAAACAAAATAAAATAAATATGGTGTCAGCAATTTATACTGCTTATAGTCTCCAATGCTAACGGATTACTTTTCCAACAAATCCAGCGAATTCTGACTATTACTCAATAAGTACCCACAATTTCCCACCATTAACACTTAGGGGGCTTCCGTGGTGGCACAGTGGTTAAGAATCCACCTGCCAATGCAGGGGACACGGGTTCCATCCCTGGCCTGGGAAGACCCCACATGCCGCGGAGCAACTAAGGCCGTGCAACACAACTACTGAGCCTGCGCTCTAGAGCCCACGAGCCACAACTACTGAAGCCCGCGTGCCTAGAGCCCATGCTCCGCAACAAGAGAAGCCACCACAATGAGAAGCCCATGCACCGCAATGAAGAGTAGCCCCCGCGCAGCAACTAAGACCCAATGCAGCCAAAATTTAATTAATTAATTAATTAATTAGAATAAGAAAACTTAGGACGGAAGAGCAGAAATCCAAATGTAGTAGCCTAATAGAAAATTCTATAAAACAGAGTTTATAATACTTAAATTTCCATTAACTCAGACTCAGTTAAAAAGTCTAATTTTCCACACAGAAGGAGAACGTAGTTATATGATCTTGTGATAATTCTACACAAGGCAACTGCCTCTTTAAAATATTTTAGGTGCAAATTAAAGGAAAATATGGCTCACGATAAGTACATTGTATGGATACCAACCTTCCCCCTACCATTTGAAGACACATCTTCGCATGCACACTGTCAAAACCAATCCAGGACAGAAGAGATTATCATCTCTATTTTAGAGATGTTGAAACTGAAACACGAGTGTTTAAATGATAAACCTGACCAGGGATCACGGACCTGGGTGAAAAGTTTTTTCCATCTTTACTACTCTTTTAAAACCTAATCTATTTTAGAAAACACCTGGTTCTATGATATGTTCTAAGGAGACAGAATAATAGAAAACTCCCAGCCAGCAGATATTCTGATTAATAGGATGTATTTTAAACGAATCCCACCCTTAAATCATTGTAAAAACTCTGAATACAGTATTCCCAAGTCTTCCGACAAAGGAACCAAGTAAGATCACTGATTTTAGGTAGTTATGATCGTTTAACATAAGTGACAAAACATTTTACCAAATGGAAAACCTAACACTGTTTCTAAAGCTGTCCTATCAGTGAGAGGTCTCCTGCCCCACACCCGGCAATGTTCTTTGCGTCACAAGGGTTATAAAAATAATTCCTGGGCTTCCCTGGTGGCACAGTGGTTGAGAGTCCGCCTGCCGATGCAGGGGACACGGGTTCGTGGCCCGGTCTGGGAGGATCCCACATGCCACGGAGCGGCTGGGCCCGTGAGCCATGGCTGCTGAGCCTGCGCTCCGCGGCAGGAGAGGCCACAACAGTGAGAGGCCCGCGTACCGCAAAAAAATAATAATAATAATTCCTTGTCAGTTAAGATTCCCAAATTTTCCTGGCTCTACTATATAGAAAGTCCAGAGGTAACTCCTTGCACTTAGTGGACTGTTATACACCCACAGAAATGGTAACTACACTACGTAGGCTACCTAACAAAATTGTAAACTCTACCCATACCTCTCCCCCTTCAAATCCTGTCCTCAAGGTGACGCTCTCCGTGTGGTCTCAGCTGGGGAAAGATGCCTGGTTTCACTTGCAGGGCCCGTGAGCTTCCCTAAAACTTGGTACACCAGACTCAGCCTAAGATGACACCAGCCTTGACTCCTTCAAGAGGACAAACTTCCCTCCATTTAAGTCTAAAGGGCTACCAGCTACCAATGTGAGCCCAAGGGTGACTTCACTGGCACGGGCCCTTCATGCAAAGAACTTCAACCTGGCCAAAGGATCCAAAACGCCTAAGATTTCACAACCTCTTTCTAAACCAGAGGTGTCACGGTGTCCAGTAAATATTCAGAAATGTATATATACAATTCAGGGACATAAAAATGCCTTCCCAATTTTTCTTTACTCCTCCTCCCTCCTCTTTCATTATTTCTTTAATTTTCCAGATCAAAAGCTTTACTAGGACCCTGCAATGAGCTCTGCTCTTGTCCAGTGCCATCTACAGCCAAGCAATTTTATCAGTACTTCCTCCACCCACCTGGCCTCTCGAAACCAAGCAACAAGGCCACTGCCCATGACGCTCTCCATCTTCCCTGTCCATCTCACACCTATCTTCCCAAAGCCCAGAGGATCATATTCACCCACCTGCTCAAAACCCTTTGACACTCTATAAAATAGCTGCATTCTTCCCAATTGTCAATTGCATGGAAGATGAAAACTGAGGAACTGTTCAAATCAAAGGAGACTACAGAAGGTAATGCTTAAATGCATGTGTGATCCTGCATTGGATCCCATACCACGAGAAAAAGAAAGCTGCTATTGATGACATTACTGGGAAGCTGACAAAACTGGAACATGGTGGGGGGGGGGGGGGGGAAAAGCATAAAAAAGGCTGTATTAATGGTAAATTTCCTGAATGTGATAGCTGTACGACAGATACACAAGAGGTTACACTTGTTCTTTGAAAATATACACTGAAACATTAAGGAATAAAGCAACACCACTTATATAAGCTACTCTTTTTTTTAAAATTAATTGTTTTTATTGGAGTATAGTTGATTTACAATGTTGTGTTAGTTTCTGCTGTACAGCAAAGTGAGTCAGCTATACATATACACATATCCACTCTTTATATATGCTACTCTTGAACTGGGGGGAAAATGAATGTATGTCTACACAAATTTACACACACCCATGCATATACACATAAGAATGCAAGCAAATGTGGCAGATGTTAAAAATTGGTAAATCTGGGTAAAGGGTGTGCAGAAGTTCTTTATTCTTTAAGCTTATCTTTTGAGGGGACACGAGGAAACTTCACAGTGACGGCTATGTTCATTATCTTGACTGTGGTGAAGTTCCACAGTGCATATGTGTGTCAAAACTCATCGAATGGCACGCTAAATACATGCAGTCAATGAATGTTAGTTATGCCTCAATAAAGCAGTTTTTTAAAAATACACATTCACAGCCCTTTGAGGGTTTCAGTCTTCGTGGGCTCTCTCACAAAAGCATCTCAACACACCCTGTGCCCGTGGCCCTCTCGTCCCTTTTCTGCACTTTTCATCCTTCCTTGCCACAGTCCTGAAAAACTCACTGTGCTGAGTTTGTCTTTCTTCCTCTTTTTTGTTCTTTCTACTACGACTTCCTGGAAAAGGGACAGTGGAATTCGGACTCACAAGACCTAGCCTCAAATCTCAGCTGTATCGAGTCACGTGCTCGGTTGGCAGCCCAGCTCCTCACCTGTGAAGTGGGGATTATGACCACCTACAGTCTAGGTGCAGATGCGACCAGGCCTGGTGGCTGAGGTTCAAGTTGAGTGAGGTGGGAAGTGTGAGAGTGCTCTGTAAGCTGAAATAATACAGAACAGTGTTAAGTGTCATTACCTCCACACATCTAAAGCCTGCAGGCTCAACCTTCTTCCCCAAGTTTTCTCCCAGGCGCCTTCCCTGAAACAGACTCACCTCTCCCCTGAATTCACACAGTACTATAGAGACCACCTACGGTCCACCAGGCTCATCACAGTGTACCCTGTGAATGAGGTGAACCTATCTCAACTCCCCAAGTGTAACAGCCTCATCTTGACGTGTCCTCCTTGCACATCCTAAGAGCTCAATATCTGAATTCAATAACATACTGAACTACGATGATTAGATCCTAATCACTGAAGGGGCCCAACCAATAAATGGCGCTGAGTAGTTACAACAGTAAGCTCTGAACTGCCTACGACTTCATTCACAACCTGTAGATGTATGAAGTGGCCGGACGTGGGGCGCACCCACCCGTGGCCCTCTTTTTACATACTGAGTTGTGAGCCTTGGCTAAAACCTCAGAGGAGACCACAGATCTAGTTTCCCTACGGCCATCTGGCTCCACGTGGCCCTTCTGGGGTACTGAGTTCTGTAAGAGGAAGTTACAGATGACGGGACTCAGGATGATTAAACAAGCACTAGTGGAGTGAGTACGCTTCATTCTGAAACCAGGGGACCTAGAAGGCAGATGGGAACTGGCGGTCAGGAAGCCTCCAGAAAGAACAAGTAGCTGGGCTCAGGCCTCTCTCAAGCTCCGCACTCATGGAGCTCATCAACACATGGAGTGACAAGAACTTTTAATTAGTCACATTTAGGATTTTTAACTTACTAATGCCCACGACTTTAAAAACGTGGATAATATCATCTACCTTTCTATCTCCAAAAAATAAGGGAGGGAGGTTTAAAATGTAATTCACTAAACCAGGAACCCCAGACCTGACAAAATGCTAGGCATTTTGTTCTAGGAATTCAAGTACTATTCATTTCAACAGCAAGAGGAACCAAAACCCCGCGAATCTGATTATATAGAAAATCTGCATGTAGTCTACACACATGCCAGCCAGGGGAATCCTTCACAACAGCCTGGGCCAGGTTTACCTTTGTTCCTACTGAAGAACAAAAATTATTTGTCAACACTAGAAAAACCAAGAAAGGCCTGCCATTTAATGGTTGCTCTGGTAAACAAGAAAAGGGCCTAGAACGATCTATTTATCCCCTCGAAGTACTGTGAAGGCTACCCGCTTTGGCAACATCACTCAGTCGTTTTCTTTGTTTAAATCTTCTACGTTTATTAAATGGGAGGGAAGTTGCCTTGAGATATGACACCAAGATTCCCTCCTGGCACCACTCTGCTGGAACGTGGCTCAGAAGAAGAACAGAAGAACGGAAGAGGCAGTACCTCCAACACAGGTGTGACTTCCGACTCCCAAAGAGGCCTGCTCAAGTAAGGGGGAATTTTCTGCCTGACATAAATATGTCGTAGGGGTAGATAAGCGAGAAAGAATGAATCCATGATGACGAATACAGAAAAATGAAGAGGATACAAAAATAACTACTGCCTAAGTCTTTGCTCCAGAGTTCGCAATCCCGCGGGGCTGAGAGGCCGGGCTGGGGGTCTTGCTGGAGGTGGGCGTGGCAGCACTGCGGTGGAGAAGGGCTTTCACGCTCCAGCTTCGCAGCAGAACCAAAGTAAACCTAACAACTGGAGGATACGTTTAGAGCCCCCATTCCCTAAACTATGAATGTGACCTCACACTACATACCAAAATTCACTCAAAGGATCAAAGACCGGGCTTCCCTGGTGGTGCAGTGGTTGAGAGTTCGCCTGCCGATGCAGGGGACACAGGTTCGTGCCCCGGTCCGGGAAGATCCCACATGCCGCGGAGCGGGTGGGCCCGTGGGCCATGGCCGCTGAGCGTGCGCTCCGCAACGGGAGAGGCCACGACAGTGAGAGGCCCGCGTACCGCCAAAAAAAAAAAAAAGGTATCAAAGACCTAAAAGTAAGAACTAATGCTATTAAACTCTTGGAAGGCAATGTGAGCGTAAATCTTTGTGACCTTGGACTAGGTAATGGATTCTCAGACATGACAACAAAAGCACAAGCAACAAAAGAAAACCATAGATAAATTGGACTTCATCAAAATTAAAAACTTGTGTACTTCAAAGAACACTACCGCCATTTCTACATCCATGTTCACAGCAGCATGATTCGCAATAACCAAAAACCAGAAGGAATCCAAGTGTCCACTGACGGATAAATTGTACGTATGTGGTACATACACAGAAGGGAATATGAGTCAGCCTCAAAAGGGAAGGAAATTCTGTCCTATATAACCATATCTGTTTGAAAACATTATGCTAAGTGGAAAAACGCCAGTCACAAACAGACAAATATTGTATGAGATGGATGGTGGTGATGGGCGCACAACATCATGACGGTACTTAAAGCCACTGAACTAGATACTTAAAAATGATTAGGATGGTAAATTTATGTGGATTTACCACAATTTTAAAAAGTAAAAGAAAAAAAATATCACACCACCACCAAGAAAGTGAAAAGGCAACCCACAGAATGGGATAAATTATTTGCAAATCATATATATAAGGGGTTTGTATCTAGCATATATAAAGAACTCTTAAATCTCAATTTAAAAATACAGAAATAACACAATTTTTAAATGGGTAAAGAACCTAGGGAGTTCCCCGGTGGTCTAGTGATTAGGATTCGGCACTTTCGCTGTCGTGACCTGGGTTCAATCCCTGGTTGGGGACTGAGATCCCACAAGCCAGGTGGCAAGACCAAAATAAAAACAAAAACCTTTTTTAAAAAATGATAAATAGGGCTTCCCTGGTGGCGCAGTGGTCGAGAATCTGCCTACCAATGCAGGGGACACGGGTTCGAGCCCTGGTCTGGGAAGATCCCACATGCCGCGGAGCAAATGGGCCCGTGAGCCACAATTACTGAGCCTGCACGTCTGGAGCCTGTGCTCCGCAACAAGAGAGGCCGCAATAGTGAGAGGCCCGCGCACCGCGATGAAGAGTGGCCCCCGCTTGCCACAACTGGAGAAAGTCCTCGCACAGAAACGAAGACCCAACACAGCCATAAATAAATAAATAAAGCAAACTGTCAACAAGTAAAAATAAAAAAATAAACATTATATAAAAAAATAATAATAATAATAAATAAAATGGGTAAAGAATCTGAACAGATATTTCTCCAGAGAAGATATGCAAATGGCCATTAAGATGCTCAACGTCATTAGCCATCAGAAAAATGGAAAACAAAGCCACAATGAGGTACCACTTCATATCCACTGGGATGGTTAAAATAAAAGACAGTAACGAGCATTGCCAAGGATATGGAGAAATTAGAATCCTCATACCCTCCCAGTAGAAATGTAAAATGATGCAGCCACTTTAGAAAAGTCTGGCAGTTCTTCAAAGGCTAAACACAGAGTTACCACATGGCCCACCTATTTCACTCCTAGGTATATATCCAAGCCAAGAGAAATAAAAAGTTATGTCCACACACCAAAAAAATTATACATGAATGATCAGAGCAACATTATTCACAATAGTCAAAAGGTGGAAACAACCTAAATGTCCATCAACTGATAAAACGTAGTATATTCATACACAACGGAATACTATTTGGCAATAAAAAGGAATGAAGTACGTATGTACAACATGGACGAACCTTGAAAATGTTATGCTAAGTGAAAGCCAGTCACAAAAGATTGCATATTATATGAATCCATTTATATGAAATGCCCAGAATGGGCAAATCCATAAAGACAGAAGCAGATGAACAGTTAGGAGCCTAGGGCTGGAAGGTAGGGGGCAATGGGGAGTGACTAGCCACGGTTACCTGTTTCTTTTGGGGGTGATGAAAATGTTCCAAAATTGATTGTGGTGGTGGCTGCACAATTCTGTGGATATACTAAAAACACTGAATTATACTCTTTAAATAGGTTAAGTGTATGGTATGTAAATTATATCTCAATAAAGCTATTATGAAAAAATATCAATGTGAACGTCTATCCATTCCTTACCTAAAAGATACTGAGACACAGTAACTCTCTGAATGGCAAAGGAAAGAATTCACAGTCTCCTTATAATCAGTTATAGGAACTCAAACTACCTCAGCAGCCCCCTGGGTGACACTGGCCCGGGCACACATCATCAGTAGAAATCCCTGTTGTATGTATTAAGCCAAGCAACCAGGGTCATAAAAACAAAGTTACAAAGCACTGTACCGAGTAAAGCACTTACTATTAAGACTGGAAGCTCTTGAACATCGAAGTGTCTGCCCACGCGACAGACAGGTACGACAGGATACCAAGGTTTGATACTCCATAGCTACGTGATTTTACAGCAGAAGATAAAGAAGCCTCACTTTTCTAATAAAACTGCCCATGACAAAGTCACCTTAGAGTTTTCCCAATGACATCACAAAATCTTGCTTTGTGTTGGGGAAATCTTCAGAAGACTCAGCAATTTAACTGGTTCATGTCTACAAGAGTACATATTTAATTATCTTGCTATATAGGCAATAACAAATCTCACTTAGACATTAACAAAGAAGTCCCATGTTCAATAAACTGAATACAAACCTAAAAAGTTGTAGTAGAACACATATAATTTTTAAGTCACTCTGAGTAATAATTACTAAGAAAAGTGACTTTGGTCTTAATTTTTTTTAAAAAATGTACAATTGCAACATCATTTTAGCATCATTCACTAAAATCTAGGCGTCTAAAACCTAACTCATGACATTTACAAGTCATAACCAACCTTATGGGGCATCTGGCATTGTTCTACATGCTTGAAATGAAATATTAGACATCCGAAATGCTTATTACCAGAAGAGCCTTTCAATCAAGAAATCTTAAGGCCTATTTCCACATTAACCATCCAAAAAAAAGTTAAGAAAAATATTGCTTCCCATTCATTCTGCTTCTTCAATTCTTCCTAGGAAGAAAGAAGATAAGGAGTCTGTAGCTTTACAGAACCGTTACATTACAAGCTTCTCTTAATATTAAGAAAAAATTTTAATTGTTTCTAATAAAAAGGCTTTTAACACAGAAGGGCAACTTCTCAAGACTTAACTTACAGTTTAATATTGCGACACATCGGAATGAGGAGGAGGCACTTTATACATTGCCAAGGTTGTTTAAAAAGAAATAAAGAAATTACCATGGTCAGTTTTGTTTTTACTCAGCTTCATAATTTGCTTGTCAGAACCAGTGAAATTTTTGTTAATCAGGTTTATAATCCTTAAACAAATACCCTGTTAAGACTATAATGAAAATACTTTTACAACAATCCTGGCAGAGAATTTGTGTATAAGAAATGTAGAAGATGTCATGTCTGGGCAATTCCTTGGACTAGATTTCTCACCTCTAACCACTGCCCTCTACAACTGGGCAGGGCTGGTCCCTTCTGCAGGAAGGGCCTCTGGCGTCAGGAACACCCTGATGAGTGTGATGGCTTCACCGAGTCCTTTGCCTTCCACTGGGGGCCCACCCTGCCCAATCTCAGGGGCTTGAGAGTGGCCCTGGCCTCTGGGATGCGCTGCAGTCTAGCTGGGGGACCCAATACATGCATTTCACAGTCCCACAGTAGCACATGTCTGTGGGAAAAGCTGTGGGGTCAGTTATACCTCTGCCACAACAAATGACACAATCTTGGGCAAGTTCTTCTAACTCTAGGGGTCTCCTGAGGATAATACTTACCTTGAAAGGTTGCTGTGAGAACCAAATAACATCTCACAACAAGCCAAGCACAGTCCCTGCCACCAGGTACAAGCTGAATAAACGACAGTGATTATAAACTGTGACATTTCTTGAACGATGACTGTGCCAGGCACTGTTCTTTAAGCACTTCACACATATTAACTCATACAGTTCTCAAAACAACCCTCAATCATTATTACCCTGATTTACAGATGAGAAAAATGAGGCAAAGAGGTTATGAATTTCACTCACCAGTCAGGAAGTCTGGATTCAAAAATCAGACAGGAAGATTCCCAATTCGACAGCCATCAGCCCTTCTAGCAGTGGCAGTTGTATGCAACGGCTACTGATGCTAGTGTAAAAGCTTACAACAGGTCCACATGGGGATTGCACCCTTGACCCAGGTGTTCCTATCTGTCACATTTTAACCAACTCAAAAAATGTCAGTCTCATCTTTCTTGCCTTCTATATATGCTCTGTTCTATGCTAAAGTAATAATAGCTGGCATTTATAAAAAAAACACTTCCTACATCCCAAACACTGCCCTAGAATAGTTCATATTTTGCTGAATTCTCACAACAACTTATAAGAGAGTTACTATTTACATTTTTCAGATGAGAAAACTAAAGCACAGTGAGGCCCAAGTGACAAAGCTGCTAAGTGCTAAGGGCAGGAGTCAACCCAGGCATGTGACTAGCAAACCCAAGTTCTCATCACTTTAGAATATGGACTTCCTCAGCAACAATTACCTTTATAATGGTCACATCTATAGTTCAGATAACCAACTACAGAATTTCAGGAAAATTGTATGTTTAATGTGTAAATTAACTACAGATGAGGATAACATGTTTGAAGCACCACACTTCAGGATCACTTCAAGTTGCAATACACATTTTTACCAACAGTCTATTACTTAGTTAACAGTGACATGGCTGCCCACTTTTGTGTCTATTTTTTTAATTCTTGGAATTTCTTTTTCTGCCAGCACAGTTCAGCAGCAGAGAAGACTGGAATACTGCGGAGGATTCCATTCCTTCCTAAATTTAGGAACAGCATGGACTGGTTTAGGTTAGGTTAGTACAATAACAGTGAACCAGATAATTTAAGGACCCAGTAATTTAAAAAGCTGCTCTAGAAAAACACGTCAAGCCAGATGAGAACCTCTGGCATCACCATCATCTAACTTACAGAGGAATATTAAAGTGACGCACGAAAATGTAATATGAAGGAATAAAATTAATTTTTCTGTCCTCATCAAGAACAGTGTAATAATGTATTATTTTCTAAATGTCTGTTTCATATCCATTTATGTGGGAGGAACTATACTCAGGTGTTTCCAGGGACCAGGAAAGAGAAGGGAAGAATTCTGCCCTAAAGAGCTTGCAGCCCATGGAGAGACAGAAAGCAAGAGACAAATCCATGAGAAAGCGTACCCATCACAGGAATCAAAGGAAAGAGAGAGATCCCATTCAACTGGGAGGGAATCAGGAAAAGCTTCCTAAAGGAGGTGGGCAAAAGAGGCAGCAGGGGAGGAAGGGAGCCCTGCAGAAGGAGTGGGGCACGACCAATGCCCACCCCATAAGCGTGCGAGGACCAGCCTTTGCCATCACACACCCCGGGGGACCTAGGATTTCAGAAGGCAGCAACCGTCCTAAGAAAAGAACTGAAGCAAACTTTATATTCACACCAGGCAGAGGGCAGAAGTTGTTTTGAAGTCACTTAGTAAACAATAAATAACGAAATTCTAGTGCAGGAAAAAGAATAATGGAGGATAATTTTGCATAGAGCAAGGCTTCTCAACCTCAGCAGTACTGACATCTGAGGCCCAACCACGCTTGGTTGGAGGGCTGTGCTGGGCACTGCTGGGTGTTCAGCAGCAGTCCTGGTCTTTCCCCTCTAGGTGCTAGCAGCAACCCTACCCCCCCATCCCCAATTCTGACAACCAAACATCTTTCCCAAATGTCCCCTGGGGGACAAAATCCCTCCCGGTTGAGAACCACTGGCCTAGTCTTTTGTAGGGAATATAGAAATACAGGCATACCTCGGAGATGTTGCGGGTTCCACTCCAGACCACCGCGATAAAGCACATACGCGATAAAGCACATACGCGATAAAGGGAGTCGCACACATTTTTTGGTTTCCCAGTGCATATAAAAGTTATCTTTACACTGTGCTGTAGTCTATTAAGTGTGTAATCGAATTATGTCTAAAAAAGCCATACGTACCTTCATTAAAAAATGCTAACCATCATCTGAGCCCTCAGTGAGTTGTAATCTTTTTGCAATAGTAACATCAGAGACCACAGATCACCGTAACAAATGTAATAATGAAAACATTTGAAATATTGCAAGAATTACCAAAATTACAAAGAGACACAAAGGGAGCAAATACTGTTGGAAAAATGCCATCAATAGACTTGCTCCACGCATGGTTGCCACAAACTTTCAATTTAAAAAAAAAAAAAAGCAATAGCTGCAAAACACAATAAAACGAAGTCCAATAAAATGAGGTATGTCTGGAGAATTTTTTCCTTTCTCTCTTCTATCTGAAAAATCTCTCCAGATAAAATGGATCGAGGACAGAGGAGACAATCACCTTTGTCTTCTTATGTGGCAACCCCAATCTCTTAGCCCTCACAAAAATCCCAGGATGTATTATTCTCATTTTACTGATGAGGAAACCTATACTTAATGTTAACTTGTCCAAAGTTCTGCTAAGTTCAACAAGCTTGAATGGACTGGTGACAATACTCCAGGTTCTAAACACTACTTCTCCAAAAAGGAGCCCTTTTACTTAGGGAAACAGAAATTCCATTATCTAAATAAAATAAATATTAATAACCCTCTACAAAACCCCACGCTAAATAAAATGGCACAAATCCTGTCCATCTATTAGGAACTACCTATTCAGGAAAAATCTAACATGCCACCACTTCACACAAGAAACATACACAAAAGTAGTTGGAACAAATAATCACTGTAGGTTGACGTGATTTTTAAAGGCTGTATGGGAAAGGTAGGGAGGAGGAACAGTATTTGGAAGCAGGACCCAAAGCCAAGCAGTATTTATCTCTGAAGCCCGGGCTATCATTTCCTCCAAACCACAATACTCTCGCCAAGCAACTTCCAAAGCAAAACCAAAGACTTTCTCTCAACAAGGGGAATCCGGGATGATACAGACCGATGAACTATCTAGTAAGGTCCCATCCGGGCAACGGAAACACGGCCAAATGGTAAAGAAGACTGACCAGCACTTAGTAAAGTTTGGGTGACAGCTTAGCTAAGAATTTCACCTCATCGTTGTCCCTTATATGAGGGCTTAGTAGCCTTCCTGAAGCGTAAGTTCACCCCAAACAAAGTCTTTTCTGTCCAAATGGGTCAGTATTTGTTCTTTCTATTTGTCAACCCCAGAGCATCAACAGGCCAAGTCCATCTCCCTGTGACAGGAAGTACTTTTCCTCCTCCTAAGCAGTGTGTGGACATAGTGACAGAGCTCACAGAACACTCTAGCACCCACTCGTCCATCTGGTGAGGAAAACATGGGGCAAAAACTCCTTTTTGCCACGCTGTGAGCCACGACTGGGTCACTGGGTCACTTCTCCCAACCTCTCATTAATCATCACCATAGATGCACTCCTTCCTCTCCTCAGAGGACAAGAGAATTCACTACCCCAAAGGCTCACTATAGCAATGTACTTTTTCATCTTTAGTAGTCTAGTTAACTAACTGGACAGGTCAGCAAAATTTCTGTCTTCGGACTGTCGGTATGTGCATTAATTGTTTAGATTCTGTTAATTAACTGATTCTCTACCTGTTAATTTTACCTTCATATTTCCAACTTTAAATTTAAGTCCTAGTTGTTCCTCCAAGATTCCAAAGAAAATCATTCTCTCTGATGTAGCAAAGTGAAGTGCTTAAGAGTCTGAGATCTACAATAAAAACCCATGGCTTCTCGGTTCCATCACTTACTGTGTGACACTGGGCTGTTTAACTTTATGCCTCAGCTTCCTTGTCTAAAAAATGGGGATAGTAATGATAGCTATCTTATACGTTTATACAATCACTTGCTTGAATCCAATATTCTCTCTCTCGAGGAGGAGGAGGAGGAGGAGGGATGGAAAACCCCAAACTGCATTTTCATTTCAAACATTTAATACTTCTAATACAAGTGTTTGTTGCTTAAAATATAAAAAGGCCACAGGGAGATCAGCTCGGTGCTTTGTGACCACCTAGAGGGGTGGGATAAGGAGGGTGGGAGGGAGACACAAGAGGGAAGAGATATGGGAACATATGTATATGTATAACTGATTCACTTTGTTATAAAGCAGAAACTAACACACCATTGTAAAGCAATTCTACTCCAATAAAGATGTTTAAAAAAAAGTAAAAAGGCAAAATATAAAGAAAAAATAAATTACCCATATTTCTACAATCCAAATACACCCCACCAGCTCTTTTCCCCTACTATCCGAAGTTCTTCCAAAACATAAAACGAGTCTCCAGACACCCTCCTCAAACTTGCTGCAGAAGTACTAGGAAAGTTTAGGAAAGAAAGACCTAGTCAGGTGTTTTAGCTTTCTTTGGTTCTATTCTGTTTTTTACCTAAACGTATTTTATATAATCAAGAAGCCCAGAAACAAAAAATGAAAGCCCCAGACTCTCAGCTACTCTGAATTTTAAGCCCAAGTATCTTGGCTAATACTAAAATGTACAACGCGGCCTAACTACATAGCTCCCTACTCTGAGCGCCCCAACCTGCTCTACAGGCACTCCCCAGTGGTATCATTAACCCCATTTTACAGATAAAGAAGCTAACACAGCAGTGATGTGACTTGTCTAAATATGAATTATCAGGTTACCAATCTAGAAACAAAATCCAGGACCCCTAATATTTACTGAAAAATCACAGATTTGGGCTAGGCTCATGAGGGCATTACAAAAAGCAAATGCTAGAGGGAATTCTTATAGCTCTGAAATGACCCCAACATCGATTCTCAAACACCCTGGTGATCTAAGGTCATCCTCCCAGGCGTGTGAGAAAAGATACCTAACCATGGATCTAAGCATGTTTTGCAGACACTGGCACCGGCTAGCCAATTATTCCCAACAATCTGTGATTAAAACAGGACTAGTGTTCCTCTCCCACCTTGGCTGACCCCAAGTGGAGCCAGGTAAGCAAAGTTTCCATTCGGACTGACAAGGAAGGAGTGGGAACTCTGCTGCCTTGAACAGAAAAGGAAAAGTTACTGGGAGGACCAATGAGAAGGCAGTGATAAGGGTGAGCATCAAATCCAATAGACCCAGAGAAGAACTCATGATGTAAAAAGATCTGCACGTGAGGGATGTACCAGGTCACACATACAGTATTGGCTCAGGAGCTTCCTAAGTGGTTTACAGGAACTTAGCATCCTTGGTATTGCAGGCCCCAACCCCATAAAGCCTGGTTTGACTGGGTCAAATCTCTGTAATCAATAGATAAAAGGTCTATCTATGGAATTACTCACCCAAAACGCAGGGGCGGCATTCTCTCTCCTCATTAAAGCACAAAAACCAAACAACCCTGAGATTTTAATTGCTTTTACTAATGCAGAGTCTTCTCCAGCCTATGGCCTCATATTCTCTAGGCCAGAAATTAAAATTTAAAACTTCAGAATGGGGCTTCCCTGGTGGCGCAGTGGTTGAGAGTCCGCCTACCGATGCAGGGCCCGCGGGTTCATGCCCCAGTCCGGGAGAATCCCACATGCCGCGGAGTGGCTGGGCCCGTGAGCCATGGCCGCTGAGCCTGTGCGTCTAGAGCCTGTGCTCCGCAACGGGAGAGGCCACAACAGTGAGAGGCCCACGTACCACAAAAAAAAAAAAAAAAAAAACTTCAGAATGTGAAATCAACCAACACCACCCATCTCAATATTAGTAATTTCCACATTTAACACAGATGGAGCAGGAAGGTTGCAGACTTTACTAATCCAGACTATGGCTAAAGACAAAGTTCAAGATTCACCACTGAAAAGCTCGAAGACACACTTCAGCTCAATAAGAAGAGCTGGTGACAATACACACCTAGCGTAACACCGATATGCCTATGATTACTCACATCTTGCACCTTGGTGTGGTTCTCTCGTCCCAAAAGTCAAATATAGGTTAACTACACATCACTGAATGGGATGCATTTGGTAGTGCAGATTCAGTGGAAATTTACATCTATACATTTGGACTATCCCACATCCAAAAAGCTGTTTCCTTCCTTTCAAAACCCTGCCTACTTACCAGTACAAACTGAAGTTTAAAAAAAAGAAAAAAACTTTCAAGACAGGCAAACACATACTAACAGATATTTAGCTTAAAAGGCTAAAATACACTGAGTTCTTCCATTCAGCTTATTCCCCTCAGTTACTCTCCTCCTCGAGGACTTTCTCTTTATGTGCCTTGCTTAATGTGGGACTTGTCGCTTGTTCACCTGAATCACAGGACCACCGTCCTAACCAAACACTGACGAGAATCCACACAGGCCTCTTGGCCCTGTTCTTTTACCTCTCTTCTATGTCAAAGGGTGACACAGCATCCAAAAGCTAGCACAGGCTTTCTCAAGCCACCCTACCAGAAGCATGCCGTCCCTGGACAAGGGCACTACCAGCCCCGCCGTGTACTCCACTGGTCATTCCCCATCCACAGACAACTGGGTTTGGGGTTCTGTGTTTTGACAACGTACAGAAATCTTAAGTCCCTGGAAGGGTTTATTAAGGAGTTAGGACTGGTTAGCTGGGAAAAGAATAATTATGGGAATTGGCTTCAGGTACTTGAAGTGGAAATTAATTAAGCTAAGTCAATGTAGCTCCAAAATCCAGAAGCAAGCCGGGGGCAGGGAGGAAGGGAATTACACGTGAACACACTGGCTCGATATAGAAATAAACTTTTCAGCAGCGTGCGAGGTAGTGATTCTCAGAATCTCCAAGTGGCCAAGCGGAGGCTCCTACACCAAGCAGTTTTAAAATTTGTTCAACTAAAAACTTCATGATTCCTCATACCTTCTCTTACACACAGTTCAGTAAATTTTAAAGGCCTCGAGCCAAAACCCAAGGACTAGGAGATAAATGGGAATGCCAACAATTTAACATAACTCCTATACAGACAACTTGTCAGACAGAAATCTCCTTGTACATACTTCTTAATGGGATCAGATCTATTAATAATTTAATGACCATTTCCAATGGCAGTCGAAAATACAATGGGGTAGCTGTAATGAAGTAAAACACACCAGTAACCAGCAACAACCTTTAAAGAAAGATCTCGCCTAATTTACATTAATAAGTTGGAGAAATGTATTCAAAACAAATAAATGAGGGGGCTGAAAATGAGAAGGAAAGCAAAGAGGAGATGAAAAAGTAGGGAGCGGGGGTAGGAGATAATCAAAAAGAAGCGCTCTTTTAATACAGGCATTTGGATGTGTGCCCTCGAAAGCTCAGAAGGCTGCACGGGGCATTCTTCATTTACTGCATAATTGAGAACAGAACAGATCGACTCCCCCTACAGTGCACACTGCTAACTAACCTACCCCGGATATTAACCTTAGATGGGAAATGAGAAAATTAACACAAAAGCAAGCCTATTAATGGGTTATTGGGAGGCAGGGGAGACGGATTATGATCTTCTGTTTAAAGCACTTAAAGCAAAAGGTGACTTGCAACTTTTAAAAGGAAAACATTGTAAAACTCTGGCTTCAACTTTTCTCTCCACTTCATCAAATTTTAGATACTAAAATCTCATGACAATTCAAAGGGGATAATTTTTGACGGCGGTTTTGACTACATTCAGGAAACAGAATCACACATGTAAACTTTTAGTCAGTAGCAGCAAAACACTCCCCCCTCAGAGAGGGGTGCAAATATGTTCCCCCTTTGCAGTTTTCTTTGCAGTTGACTGCATACTTAGGACTGGTAAAAACATCACAAAAACTAAGAATTTTAGTTCTTTTTACCAAGTGTACTTAAATGAAAAACAGTTCAAAGACCCTAAAATGTCAAACCAGTGATAAATTTAAATCCAGATTAGAAAAAATAAAACTAGGGATGAGTATGACATTTTCCGAGTATTCTGCATTAACTACTTTTGTAGGCTCAGACTCCTGATAAAAAGCATGCCAAGTGAACCACGCCCAGCAGAAAAAATTAATACCCTCTTTGTGCGTTCCAATTCTACTTTTTTCCTGTCTTCCTCCACTTCTGTTGAAAAAGCCAAAATGTGTATTCCCCACACTATCACAGGAAACAAAGCAAGGGAATTCCATCTACATTGAAGGATGTCAAATTCCCAAGCACAGCCAAGCAGGATGGCAAAGGTCATGCCTCAGATTTGGCCAAACAAAAATACTACTAATATAATTACAGCCAGGATGAGTAACTATAAATCCAAAAGCTATAACCTGATGAAAGACAGAAGGGACATTAAATTCAAACGTTTTTAAGCCTACAGGGGTATGCTGTCCTAGTGACATTCAAGTTCATCTGCACAGTAAATGTGGTCTAACAAGTCATTATGCTCTTATTGGTGGGCCGTGAGGTGGTGATGTGCCGCTGTGCAGGTCTGCAGAAAGCCGGCTGCTACCTTGTTTCAGGCCTGAGTAACAAGACAGTAGCCCAGGGGAGCAAGGATAGCTCACCAAGAGAGGTGAGCTTTTGTGCAAAAGGCAGGTGGTGGACTTGAACGTTTGCTTAATAAAATTCAATGTCATTGTTTTAAGTGAGTCCCTGAAACAGTCTCAGCAAGCCACCCAGAAACAAGCTGAATGGGGCACGTGATTAAAGGGAGGGGGGTGTCTCCATTTCCAATCCCAGGGGTGTATTCACACAGTTAAGGATCACAAAGAATTTAGTCATGAAAGGAATCCCTCTGAAATGTTTTAAGTTTTCATGTTATCCTCTGACTTCATTAATTCTTCCTTCCAGAACTCTTTTAAGAGAGTTATTTGAAACACAAATGGAGGTGGGGAGTGTAAATGAGGCTTAATTGCAGGCCCTGAGTTGTCAATCGCAGTGGAATCGATCTCAGCTCAAGACTTCCAGGACTGAACGTGTTTTCCCTTTTCTCTTCTTGGCTTTTAAATATAAATATAGGCAGAAATTATGGTTAGTCTAAGAACATAGCCATCAACAGCTTGTCTTTGATTAAAATGTCTCCATAATTTCATCACGAAAGAAATTTAAGCAGGAATTCCTTCTAGGAATACATTCAGCATTTGATATAACCCAAGATCATTTACATTATTCAACGGGAGCACACAGCACAATAATCAGTATTTTTAATTTTTTTCTTAGAAATACAATTTATAAGGCATGCAATCAAAAGGTAAATTCTGAAACTGATTAACTTCAAACATGCACCGTCCCATTGTTCGTGGAGAAAAAACACTCAGCGTAAATATGGGTTGTATCAGTATCAATATTCTCTCCATTTTATTCTCTACCCACTCTTTAGCTCAAAATAAAGCAGTCACACTAAGGAATGCAATGGCACAAACTTTAATATTCAAGCTACTCACTAAATGGCTTGTAACAACTAGGCTGAACAGATTAAGAATATTTACTTCTGAGTTAGACAGCACAGTGAGAAATTCAGGCTAAAAAGATCATGAGGAAGGGCAGTCTCTGAAAGGATCTCTGAAACGATGGTGACAGACGGGCGGGGGGGGGGGGGGGCACTAGTCCTCCAACTCAAGGACCCGCCTAAGCACTGAAGTGTGGGGAAAGTAATTCTTGAAGCTTTTGACAATCATTCTTACAAAATTTTAATGTGACTTCTGCTTTTTAAAAATATGTTCTCAGTATAATTATCAAAGGCGTCAAAATGGCATTTCAAGAAATATAAAGCACCTTAAGGAAGCACCTCAGAAATACTGGAATATAGTAATACAGGACTACTACAAAGCAATGTGGTCACAGCTGGGGAAGTATCCACTACAGAAGCAAAAAAGAGGATGTAAATCGCATCAAAACATGCCTAATTATAGGAATTTTTAACCCTAAAAAAATTTCTTTAGCATTAATTTTTTAATTATCCCACGTATTTCAGAAGATAATAAAAACCATTATGGTGACCTCTTCTAAAATGTAAAGCCATCAAATACTGTGTTTAAAATCAGTGTTAGATCACAATCTGAAAGGCTGCACGTTAATGCAAATGTATACAGTAAATATAAGTCCAGGCCCTACATAAGTCATTCTATTTCATGAATTCTAAAGGGGTCAAGAAACCCTCTGGGCCCACAGGTAACGGAAGAGTGAGTGTATAGGAGGAATTTTTCACATTCAATGTATGCAAATGTCATAATGGGCCACTAAAGAGAAAGTTAAATTCCAAAAGGCTGAAGGAGAGAGACCAATACAGTCACACAGATTACAAAAAGGTCTCTCAGTAGGATGGTCCACAGGAAGCTTTCACATTCATTGCATGTAAATTTCATGATGGCATGCATATCTACCCATCCAGAGAAAAAACGTTTCCATTCAAGTTTAGAGAGATGCAACCAAACCAGTGAGGTACCAGGTACACAAACAACCTCCGTTGATATTTCCAAGTTCAACAACTTCCCCTCTGCAACTACCTCCCCTCCAACCCCTTCAGAGCTGGCCCTGCAGAACAGACAGGTGATGTAACGCCTGCCTTAAGGTAGCTGGGTTTCTCCAGTATTCAAATCACAGTTTGGCGGGCTGAAACTTGACAAGGAACACTCACTGGTGTGACAAATTGATGATTCCGCAAATCAAGCATCACAGAATAAAGACGCTATAACATCTCGAATGCACCTATCTTGATGCAACCCTACACTTAACAAGTGAAAAAATTCATGTCAAAATAGGAGTGCAGTAAAATACACTGCCTCGAGAATCTGCCAAAATAAGAGCCTCTAGCTAAACCATATGCAAACCATTTCCTTTGACCTAGCTTCCAAGCAACCAAGCTGTCTGAGGTATGATATATTTACTTATATAGACCATATCCAGATATTTATATGGTTATTTTGTTTTCAACCTTTGAAGGATGCACAATATTTACAAGTCTAGGAATTATGTAATTCAGTCATAATTTATCTCTCCAAATTGGACTTGAAATTCAAATGCATTTCTTTTCAGACAGACCCTTTTCACTCTTACCCTCAAACACCACTGCAAAGATACCGCCCCCGCTCCCAGTTCTGTGTGCAGGCATTTTCAGCTCGGACAAGATGGGTCTTCCCTCAAGCCACCTGCATGGTGGGCTTCTGAGACATGATACTAGTGGAGGAAAAGCACTGATTTTCTAACTAAAATAGAAAAACTGATTTGGGGGGCAGTGCTGGAAGGCGCTAAGTGCCTCCAGACCTTCCCACAAAACCCAAACTGGTTCTCCTCTCCCTCCTTCCTTCGCTAGGCCTCTCTCTTGGCTTGAGTCCAAATAAGACTGAGGGGGCTAATCATGCTCTTTGAGACTTTTTTACTGCAGGTACAGAACACAACCACTGAGGTCCCCTCCCCCTTCCTGAAGCCAGGTTCCTTTAGCTACTTTCAAAGTTTTAACTCAGCAAACCAGGCCCCTCACTAGCAATGCAAAGGCAGCTGTGTAACAACTTCGGGATCATGGCTGTAAACAGAAAAACATTTTTTCTCAACCCTGGTTCTTAGCAAATCTCTAATATAACAAAAGGAGAGATTCACAAAACCATGACCCATTTTCTAGATTTGGGAGGAATGGCAACTGAGAAATATCTGTTTGACTTAAACAGAGGAAAAACAAATGGACACAGGCCACTGGCTCTTGCCACCCTGTCTCTCGTTACAGTTTTGCTTTTAATCAGCTGTTTGCTTTTAAACAGCATCTCCAGAGCTGTTAAGGTCATGGAGTTTAGTATTAGGATCAGCTCTGTAACTTAAGCCACACAAAGAACGACACTGTAATTAACACAAATATCATCTAGGGGGAAAATTAATCAAGGCAGAAAAAGATTTTCTTTTCAGGTCAAAGATCTACACAGAGATTTTCAGAACCAAGTCACACTCAAAAAAGGTGGCAGCCTCGGGATTTCCACGCATGTGGCTAGCAGGGGTGTAACTAAGAGGCGCAGGGCTTGCTGCAGGTAAAAGCACAGCCCAGACCAGTGGGCCACATGCTTCAGAGGTGACATTCTCTTCTCAAAAGACGGCAGTGCCACCCACGATCACTAAGAGTTAAAGAACTCATATGACTTAGTGTCAGCAGGAATGGGGCTACCTTGGAAGAAATGACCTATCCTCCCACAGATCTCTACACTGCTTCTGACTCTCCTCCCAGAGGGAGGTAAAACCCCTCACGTTGAAGAATGAAGATGTTTCACATCTCTCTCTACTTATGGAATGAAAAGACCAAAGACACAGCCTGCAATTTTGACCCTCACTCAATCTACAAACATTAATAGCGGGAAAAAATTAGATTGGCCAATTCCATATTGTTTCCTACCTGCGTTTGACTAGTTTACCCTGACATCATTAGCAGCCACGCAACTGTGATGGCCTGGCGTGCTTTGAAAGCTGTTTCATCCATGTGGAAGGTAACTTGCTCATTTAACAAAACCTCACAGTGGTGAGTTTTGCAGTCTATTTTTGCTTCACTGTCCCCCGCCCCACAGCAGGGTATCTTTTGAATAAAGTGCTACCTGCTACTACTTACACTAGTAAAATAGTTTCCTACATTTCTTCAACACCTGTCATTTCTAAAATGGCTAATAAGTTTCAATAAATCTGTATTTCTGCCTTTTGATGTGCCACAGTAGAGTTTTTATCGTTTAAACCTTTTAGTTCACCGAAAGCTAATCCGACTCATTCCAAGCATTCTGAATACATGCAGTTATGTCTATCTGCTTGGCATCAATTTGGGGTTTAGCCTATCCAAATTTAACCTCCTCTGGATCTGCTGAGACATCTCATTATAACCTTCTTCATCCTGTACTTGGGTTAGTGGGTAAAGATATAATACAATGAGAAAGCTATCAAGGATAGCTAATATTTAGCTAATACAATATGAGAACTGACATTTAAATTGTAAAGCATCTTTTCAAGTCAATATAACTTTCACTCATAATTGCCCTAAGTATATTTAAAGGTTGCTAACTTCAACTTCAAGATATCTCACTTAAAATAAACCAGTAAGAATTACAATCAATAGTGATCTTTCTTTGTTTGAATCACTCTGCCCCCAGGACACCTGGCGTGAAAGTTGATTTTAAAGAACAAACCAAGCAAAAATCTAAACATTTTATACATGTCTACTATGACAATGTCGCATTGGCAATTACGTAATCTGTTCCCTGCATTACCAAATTCTGTATATCAGTTTTAAATCAAATGCAGCATATTGTCTTTACACTGCATTCCATGCTCTATATTTACACATGAACACGTTTCTGAGAAATTGCATTTAAAAAACTAAAAATATAATCCTATTTTCATAATTTCTTATATTACAAAAACAAACATACAGTCTCATAGAAAAACTTGGTCTATAACACAATATTATTTTCATAATGTATATAAAGTCCAAGTTCAGTCTGACAATAGAAACTCTCCTTCCTACACTTTTCAAACCTTCTCTGTGTGTTGCATACATCCATCACTCAGAGAAACTGTTTCCCCAATTTTCATGCCTTTATGAATGCCAGTCCATCATTCCAAAAATAAATTTTAAAAACTAAGAGGGATTGATGGGAAGATGGATGTGCCAATGGACAAATATATGATAAAGCAAGTATAATAAAATGGCAGAAGTAGAAACTAAGTGGTAGGTATATGGGTGTTCAGGGGAGAATTCTTCCAACTCTGCTGAATGTTTGAAATATTTTATAATGAAATCTTGGGAGAATAACATCCCATTTTCAAGGCCCACCTAAATGGCCAACCCAGAACTCCATTTTTCTCGAAGGCACTTAACCATGCTACCATGTATCATAGTTATTATGTGTCACATCTAATCTCCCTACAGGATCCACACTTGAATCATTTTTCTATCATTCAAATGCATCTAATACAACTTATACACAATAATCATTCAACAAATGGGAAAGAAATACTTTGACTATAGACTGAAAATAATCACTGTTCTTTAGTAATACTACTAATAAAATTATCCTCAAGTATTACAGAATGTGATCTTTTTTACTGAAGTATAATTGATGTACAATATCATGTAAGTTATAACCTACAGGCATACAATACAGTGATTCACAATTTTTAAAGGTTATACTCCATTTATACTTATTATAAAATATTGGCTATATTCCCTATGTCAGAATGTAAGCATCTTGAACACAGAGGAAGCTGAAACAGAAAAGATCCATGTCTCAAGAAAAAATTTTTTCCACCCATGTATTTACAACATAACTGAGCTACCAAAAACATGCAGATGTTAAAGTTAAATTAAAATACGCAGGGCTTCCCTGGTGGCGCAGTGGTTGAGAGTCTGCCTGCCTATGCAGGGAACACGGGTTCGTGCCCCGGTCCGGGAAGATCCCACATGCCGCGGAGTGGCTGGGCCCATGAGCCATGGCCGCTGAGCCTGCGCGTCCGGAGCCTGTGCTCCGCAACGGGAGAGGCCACGGCAGTGAGAGGCCCGCGTACAGCAAGAATAAAATACGCAGCAGCAGGAATTAAGCGGTTACCAGGCATTCACTCAGAGAATCGAAAATGCCTTCAGACACAAGCCAAGGTTGAAAGTTGATGGAACTGACTTGAACCTTGCAGACTAAGCAGAATTTATGGAAGCTCCAGTAGACGCACAGGAAGCTCCAAGCCCTGGGGATAGGATGGACTGGGCCTGAATAAGAGTTAACCCAGGGAGTGGTTAGAAGCTGGGAAGTGAAAGTCTCAAGAGACCCTGAGAAAGAAGAGCTAACAGACTTGGGGACACTAACACCTTGAGAAGAAAGTGCTGAAGGGGACATCGAGGAGTGAAAATGGGGGAAAGGGCTAAAGACCATTAACCAAATCAGGGAACTCAAGATGGGAACCTCATCTGAGAGGAATAAGAAATATAGTATGCTTGGGTTTAGACATGTCGAATTGGAGGTGAAAGTGGGACATCTACAGCCTTAAGGTAACTGGAGACTTGGACAATAAAGGGGTAAGTTATCCAGGAAAGAATCAAAATAAGTCTACACCTAGTCCTAGGCATACTTACAACTGAGCATAGAAGGAAAAATGAACCAACTGGAGGAGAAGCCAGAATGCAGGCAAGGATCAGGACAATGTAACTGAGCCCAAGGTAAGAAAGGATTTCTACTGAGAGGTCAAGGGAAAACTGAGAAAAGGGAAGAACTTAGACCATAAAGAGTGCAGCTTCGGCAATCATCAGAAACCCAGACTTGGGGGCTACAGAAGCTCATCACGCAGCTCTGTCATTTTTCTTTTCTATAAGGAATATGGCCTGAAAAAAAGGACACAAGTTGAATTTATGTCCTTATTTAAGTAATGCATTAAGGTGAAAATTCACTAAATAAACTGAAAAACGGTTGCAGATCTAGCTTTTCAATTTTATGTGGCCCAATATCAAAATTAGCTTGCTTTTCTTTTCTTTTGGTTATATCAAAGCTATATGAGGATGGATAAAAGAGCCAGGGGGGAAGGGGGAAGGAAGGCAAGATTCATTATTTGCACTGCTTAACCCACAAGTCAATAAACCATAGGCAGACTGAGTGGAGTAAACTGGGATGCCAGTGGAAAAAAAGTTCTCCTTAAAAGTTGAACCATATGAAATCAATAATGTTCAATTATTCATTTGCATGTTTCTTATGTTCTGTAGAAGACCCCAATAAAAAAAAAGTAGTAATACTCTGCAAAGAAGTTCTGTGCCACTGACTTGAGTGTTGTTGGTCCTTATCAAGAATTAGCAAAAAGGGGGACTCCTTCTACACCATACTGTGCACTGTATACACTGTACATTCGTATACAGCATATCCGTTGGAATATAAGCCTTTACCCCTCAGACAGCAAAATAAACACCTTCAAGTTCATCTGGTCTTCTCTGGTTCACAACTGAGGAACAACTGCACCAAGAAAAGGTGGTCATCTGACCCAAGGGGTGGGTGCAAGTCTCTGCAACTTGTTACTATGAAGGCCAAGGCAAGTCCTGAGGTGCAGAGAGGCAGGGCTGAACCCACTCTGCTCATTCCATGCAGAGCACAAGTGCAAACTCCTTTGCTCTCTCGCATCACCATGGGGTTTACACTGCCTTGCTAAGAGGATTCCAGGAAGCCCCAAAGTGATGGCACACGAAGACAAAAAAAACTGGCAGAGTCAATTCCCATGATGCCAGGGTACTGGGTAGTTTCCAAGGGCAGAGCGTTCCAGAAAAATGCAAATAGGGCTTCCTAAAGAAATTCCAGGCCAATACAGACAGATGTTCTCTTAGAAAGTCACAGAGAATTGCAGTTTAGAAGCTTGGATGAAGAGGTTAGAGCGCAAGGGCGAGCAAAAAGTTGGCACCCTATTAGGGATTCTAACCAACCACTGAGTATTCGCTCCTCCCTCTCCATTTCATACATCCACTTAGAAGACCCCTGTGCAGCTCATGATAGCTGGCGATATTTGTGTCCATCGCCAACGTGATGGCCTTTCAGTAATGGGGGAAGGGGGTGCCTCAACAAACTTTAACCTTTTTTGAAGTTTACATGAGAATTAAAAATGCCTTCTTTCCAGTATTCAAATGTCTGCCACTTTAAAAAAGAAAAACAAAGCTGAGTATCATTCAAAAATAGAAGCCACCCCTCCCGCCACATCTCCCCAAGGATGTGCCACAAGACCGAAAGTAAAATCAAAATAAAGTTCCTATGAGGAGCAACTAAGGTATTCATATTTGACAACTATTTGGGAATTTCTGAACAAAATATCTCAGCCATGAGACATGGTCACATCAGTCCCACATAACTTTCAGCCTTAGAGCATACTTCGCTGTATTATGCCCTTTCCCAATTCTCTTTCCTCATGCTCCTTTCCCCAAATACATATATTGAGATTTTCACCCAACTGTAAGAAAGGCTTTAAGTAAGGTGATTTCAGTAATCCTCACCAGGATTCTGTCAAACGTGACAGTGCAGCAAGAAAGCAGCCATCATCCCTGCCGTGGAACCTCTGTGGCTAAATTACTCACCCGCAGGTTGCAAACCCTAATAATAGAATAGATATGAATTTTTAAATACGAGGAAATGCACTCTCAGTTCACAGACAAAATTAAAGAAACCTTATTCCAAAATAAAGAATATCTGTGATATCTCATAATAAAACAATTTAAAATTTTAACAAGTGTTAAGTTCTACTGTTGAAGCATTCTTTTAATCTGCATTGTGTTCCAAATAATTTCAAAGCAAAACACAAAAGTCAACTCAAAACAACTATTAAAAAAACAAAACACAGAGCCAGAGCTCACAATATTACTTCCCAAGCTCTAGAAAGCTTTCTATATAGGGGGGGGGAAAAAAACAGGTCACGGAAATGAAGTTTCACTATGTATAAATACTGTACATGGTTTAAAAGATCCTGGGATTTCCAAAAGTCTCAACTTCCACTTTGTGTGTAACCTTATGACAGTTCTAACCAACTGCAAAGCAGATTTAACATACCATTCCTACAAATACAAAATGCATACCCCACAAATACTACCAGTGTTGAAGGAACTAAAAGGTTTTGAACTTTTCAACAGCTTTCCAACCATTCTGTCCCACGCAAATGACTTTCAAATTCTCAGGCAGGCCCCAGGAAGTAAAGCACAAGAAACTATATTTACTTAAAGATTCAGTCTAATTCCCTGTAGTAAATCACAGGAAATAATTTAGTTCCAAAGCAGCCTCTCCTCAGTCCTCAAACAGTTAAGTTTTGGTAGATTTGCATTTTAGAACTGAATTTTTTTAAGCTAAAAGTCATAGTAAAATTTCTCCTTTTTATGAATGTTTAAAACAAGCAAGTTTTTCAGATCTGAGAGTGAAACTTAGTTTTAACAAGTAACTCATTTTTATGAAAACTCCAACCAGAAGACTAGCTGTGAGTTAGAAACACTTCAGGTTGTTTCTTTTCTTCTTAAAATACCCTTTTACTCAAAGTGAAAATGTGCTTGCTGTAATCTGACTTCCACCAACTGACTCTGATTGCACCTGAAATATTTCCTCACTTGAGAATGGCAGCCTGCTCTCTCCCAAAGCTCCACTAGGTTTCCACTGGGAGCTGCTACCTGGCCTCCAATTCTGGACAGACAATTCTCACTAACATTTAATAGATCTTCTAGCTCTGACCAGTAAATTTTTTTTAAAAACTTACAATTGCATTTGGGGAAAAAATTAGAACAAGTAAAGAACCTAATAAAAATGGCCGGGGGGGGGTGATTTGGCCTTAGAATCTGTTTTTATAAAAAGCACTAAAGCTTCAACGTTTAAGTTATAGTCCTACAATAGTTTAAGAATACCTTGACTTAAGGCCATTTGAGAGGCAAAACTAAAAATAATCCCCAAACTCTGCCTTTCCCTATCTTTAAAGAACGCCACTCCAGCAAGCTGAAGCAGGCTGTATCCATTCCCAAGGACATGAGAAAAGGTGTAAGTACATACTGTACCTTGAATGCCCAACAACAACAAAAAAAATGGCTTTTTTAACAGCAAATGCTTTGTAACAGCTCAAGTAGGACTGATAAACAAGTCAGTCAAATACTTAAATTCAAATGTTAAAGTAAAATTGGATTTGGCAGGCAACCCCGATTTTCTGACTTAAAAGAATAGATACCTAGCTTAAAGTAAGGAGGCACCTTACCTTTTTGAAGCACTTGGTAAAATTGCACATAATGCCTAGTAATGAGGTTATAAGTGATGCCTTTACTCTAAAATACGCTTTGGAAAAAATAAGATCCTGACTCCTTCTCCAGGAACTTTAATACGAAGTGATTAACTTAACCTTTTTTACACACATTAACCACACAGATAACAGTGTATGTAAAACCACCTTGGTGTAACAAGTGCTTAGCAAAGGAAAATCTGTATTATGCTGTACAGTCCGGATGAGGGGTAAGGAAGGAGGTTAGCTCAACTAGAGAACCTTCGCATCGATCCTTCCACCTGTGACAGTGAGAAACTGGCAGCTTCTGGCAGCCGCAGGGCGAACGCACGGCCGGTAAGCCTCCGCACCGCCAGCCCCGAGCCTGACCTCCCGAGGGTCCCAGGGCCTTCTCCACCTCGGGGTAGGGACGTGCCTGCCCACAGAGTCTCTCCTCGGGTCTGTCTGCCTGTCTCTCTCAGAAAGGCAAAAAGTGCGAGGCACCTCCTCTACAGGCCTCCATGCAGGCAGAAGTTCCCTACGGTTCCCTAGATTCGAACCTCCACTCCAACTCCCCCAAAACACTAGTGTCAAAGCCCCCCGCCTTGCCCCTCGGATCCGTAGCTCCGTGCTCGAAGGCACTGAGGTGGCAAAGCAAGAGATTATACACGCCCCCGGCCCTGGTCATCCGGGGGAGCCTCTCCTCGCCTAATTAAAGGCCTTGAACCTTGGGCGAGGCCAAGTTTGGGGGTACCTCCCGGCGCAGATAAGAGCTGGCCGCGCGGCGCCGAGGCCGGGCCCGGAGGCACGCAAGACCAGGGCGCGCTGGCCCTTTAAAGGCACTCGCTTCCTGCGCCCGCGGCCCCTCCCTCGCCGTCGCCAGCTCCCGCCCCCGCCGAGGGTCACACTTGAACTTTAGCTCGCCCCGCGCGGCCGGGCGCCGGCGCTCCGCAGGCGGTGGCCGCCCCTTCGCACGTGTCGGAGGCGCTACCTCGGGATGGGCGCTCCCGGCCCCCCGCACTCGAGGCCACTTCGAATAAAATCGAAACAAAACAAAATGCACACCGGCCTCCAAAATCTGCGTGGCCATCCCCGACGGGCCTCCCGGCTCGCGCCCTGCCTGTCCCCTCCACCTGCAGCCCGGTCCCCTGGCGGCGGGGCTCTGAGGCCCCTCGCCACGCTCTCCCCAGCCCAGAGCGGCGGAAACGGCTCCGCGGGGCGTCCCGGGGCTAGGAGGACGCGCGCCGCGGGGGCGGAGGGGAGCCGCCCTCACCCCCGAGGTCCTGGAAGAAAAGCAGCAGCTGCACGAGTCCGCGCGGGCCGTGGCGGAGCAGCTCCCAGTGAACCCCCCTTTCCTTCCACTGGCGAACTTTTCTGCCCGCTCGGAGGTCCACTTCTTGGCGTACTTTTTTCACTCCCTTAGGTCTCAACGAGCCCATTCCCCGTCCCGCTCCAACTCTCACTAGAGCGCGCGCAGAGACACTTATTCCGGTCCCCCGACGAGTCCGGGTCAAGCCCACAACCCACCCCTGCCGCTTCTCGCCCGCTCCCTTCACGCGCTGCCCGCGTGCTCTGCACTTTCAGGCCAAGCAAACTTGCCCAGCCGCCCCCTCATCTGCCCCACCGCGACCTCAGGAGGAGGCAGGCAGGCTGCCCGAGCCCCCCTCCCGCTCCGGCCGTTAGCCCCGAGGCCACTCACCTTCCAGCCAGCCGAGCTGTTGCTGTCGCCCTTATCCTTGAAGTAGGGAACGCTCTTGACCATCCACTCGTAGATCTGCGACAGCGTGAGCCGCTTCTCGGCCGAGCTCTCGATGGCCTTAGTGATGAGGTCGGCGTAGGACAGGTTGCCCCACGCGTTGCGGCGGGACGAGCTGCTCTTGCGCGGCTGCCCCGCTAGCGGCCCGGCGGCGGCGGCGGCGGCGGGGGGCACGGGCGGGTGCTGCGATAGCGGCCCGGGCGGCGGGGGCTGCGGCGGCGCCGGGTGCAGGCAGCCCGCCTCCGGGCCCTGGAAGTCCCCGCACAGCCCCCCGGTGGCGGCAGCTGCGGCCGCCGCCGCCGCCACCGCGGCCGCCGCCGCGGCTGCCGCCACGGAGCCGGGCGCCTGCTGGAAGTCCCCGCTCTCCTCCAGCAGGCTCAGGTTGCTCATGAAGTCGGCGCTGACAGCGGACGCCGAGGCCGAGGGCAGGCCCGCGGCGGCGTCGGGGTTCGCGGCCGCGCCGCCCGACGGCGCCGGGCTGGAGGTGGCCGAGTTGGACTGGCTAAACTCCGGCCTGGGTAGCGGCCAGGTGCACGAGCGCGGCCGGGGCAGCGGCTCGAAGTCCGGGTCGATCTCCACCACCTGGGGCGCTTCGGCCATGGTGACCCCGGCCCCTCCCCCAGCCGCGGGACTGCCAAGAAGTGAGAGAGTGCAGCACCGGGGGCCGAGGAGAGAGAGCGAGAAGAGCCGGTCCGAGATTTGCCGGGGCCGGGCGCGGGGGGCGGGGGGGGTTGATGTCGGTGCCACGAGCGGACGGAAACCGGGAGGAAGGCGCGGCGGCAGAGTGGAAGCGCGAGCCCAGAACTTAACTTCACAGGTCCATCAACATCTAGGCTCCTCCGGGTCCGCTGCACGGACGGGACGGCAGGCCAGAGTCACCGGGCCCCGGCAGCGCCGGCGTCGCGCTCCTGCTGACACGGCCCGTGAAACGAAGGACGGACGGACGCCGCGGACCGTTCACTCTCCCGGGCTGCGCGACCGTGGCGCTGCTGCCTGTTGAATGTGGCGGCGACGGCGGCAGCTGCAGCAACTACGCTGCCGCCCGACTTACTGGATCTGCCGCCGTCCCCCGCCCGCGGCGGCGCGCGCGCCGGCCCGCCCCTGACTGACAGCCCGAGAGACCAATGAGCGCGCGGCGGCTCCGCCCAGGCAGCCAGTGGACGCCGGCCTGGGCGGGGCCCGGTTTTCCACCGGGAGGCCGCAGTGGGTTGGTGGGGGGTAGTGGGGTGTTTTTCTCTCCCACACACACACGCACACACACTCTCGCTCTCTCACTCTTTTTTTTAAGCTCTCTGTTATTATTTTCTGGTAATTCTCGAGTGTTTCTGTGAGTCTCTCGCCCTCCCAGTGTTTTGATTGCTAGGAGGAAAACCAACGTGGAGGCGACGGCGACACTTTGTTTACTACTGAGGACCAGAGAGTACTCGGGAAGCCCGAGTGGAACGAGTCGCTCGCTTCGCCTCGACCTCCGCTCGGGGCCCAAAGCCGGGCCGGGCGGGGGCCGGGGACGCTCAGCGCTCCGGGGGCGCTGGGTGGGCGGGCGGGCGGAGGCGGCCTCGCTGCATTCTGCTCAATCGCCCCCTCTCGACTCTGCCCACGATTTCTTTGCGGAGAAACGTGGGGAAGTCGGTGGGTTTTGTTTTTGCTTTGTTTTGTTTTGTTTTCCCTGCGACGTGTCGAGCCCTCCGGCCCCGGCGCGAGCCGCACACGCCCCCCGGGGCAGGGGCTCTGACGGTCAAGTCCGCGCGGACGACGCAGTCGCTGCAGCTTCCGCGCCGGGAACCCACCTGTCCGCACCCGCGGGCTGAGCCTCTGCGGTTGGATGTAGACGGGGGCCAGTTGTCCAGCCCAGCAGCCACCAGCCGGGTTCACTACATTCTTGACTTAACTAGAAATGAGGGAAGGGGGCTCGGCGTGGGCCGAAGATGGTCCTACCTCACACGCACCCTCGGGCCCAAAGGCATCCTCATCCTCGTGCCCAATCTTCCCTTGGGCGGGAATCTCAGACCCTCCACTGAGTCAGTCGGGGGCGACGGGGAAGGGGTCAGAGGAGAGCATTTAGTGAGAGCCTTGTCACTTTATTACTTACCCTAATTAAGTTTAACTGTTTGCTTGCCATTTCTTTGCTATTTAGAATGGAAGTGCTGAGGTGTTGAGAAGTGAAAATGGAAGAAGGGAGAGGACCAAAGCCTTGGGGTGCAGCCCTGCCCCACTCCCAGATGTTCCTTTAGGCCGCTTGCCCCGTGCGTCCATCAACCCACCCCACCTTTCCCCATCTGGGCTCCAGGTCCAGGACGTCCTGCCGAGATCAGTGGGGCAAAAGGTAGGAAGACAATGGCCCTTGTGTCTCAGGGAGCAGAAGAAACAGTCGTCAAGTTTTGTTTTCTTTTGCATTTTTTTTTTTAGGAGGAATATGGAAGGCATTTCCTTTCAGAGGGATGGGATCACTTAAGATGGAAGATTGACCGTAGGGTTTTAAATATCTTGTCCAAAATGACAGCTCCCAATTCCAAAAAAAAAAAAAAATCCCTGTTTCTGACAGGTGGTTCTTCAGTTGAAAAAGTGGCATCTAAGGAAAATGAGGCCTCGTTTACAGAAGTTTGAAAAGACTGAAAGATTTATTCCTCCTTGACATTCTCACTCGTCCAAACTCCTATTTCTTCATAATCCGCCTATCACAACAGCTTCCCAGTGATAAGGGGGCTGGGTGGAGGTTGTGAGCCTGATAGATGGAAGCTAGGGTTGGTTCCCACCCTCGTTTTGCGGTCTCTGCGTTTACTATCAAATTTGGACTGTTCGGGCCTCGTCTGCCCGCCGCTAGGGGACCTCAGTAACCCAGACGAGCTGAAAGGAAGGCCGTAATGTAGAACTACTGCTTCCCTCAACCTTTGCCACTGCACTCTGCAGGGGCAGCCCCCATTCGAACGGCCGCACCCTTCGAATAGGCGGTGCCCTAGTGGGTCATTCTTGGCAAAGGAAGCCAGCTGGCAAATTTGGCCTTGCCTTCATTTCAATTCCGGTTTTTCAGGGCCTCAGTTGCAGGAAAGTATTTGGTTAAGAGGGTTTTCTTACAAACTTTCTCCCCAGATCCTTGAAATCTTCTGAGCTATCCTGCCTAATTGTTTCTGTAAGTGACATATTTGCTTTTGTTTGGTCTTTTTTAAAAATCTGACTTGAAGCAGGCCCAGAGTACCTACAAGCACCAATGTCCCTGACACGTGGTTCCAAAAAATTAAAAATATATATTTAAAGGTTCTTATAGCTGCCTAAAATACCTTGGTATGTATCAATCTACTCATACAAGCTGGTGGACATTTGGCTTGTTTCTACTCTTTAATGGTCACAAACCCTTCTTCTGTAGTGAATAACCTTATATAACTCATTTTGCATATGTGCAAGTACGTCTATAGGAGGAATTTCCAGAAAAGAGATCACTGGGTCAGCAGTTAAATGCATTTGTAATTTTGAGACACTGCCGAATTGCCTTCCCTAAGGGTTGTATCAAGCTGAACTTTCTTTTCAGCTAGACCTGGAGAATGATAAAGTTGAAAGTAAACCTGGAGATCATCCTGGTGGTCCCTTTAATTTATAGGTAAGGAAAACGAGGCACAGAGAAGCTAACCGATTTGCCCGAGTTCACACAAATAACAGTGGTGCTGTTAGAACTAGAGCTTCAATTTCTTGCTTTCCCATCCATAATCTTCTCAACACACAGATAGAAAATTATAAATACCCTGTAATCCCAATATGCGATAACCACGATAAAACTGTGGTGTATTTCTCTCCAGCCAATCCCACAGATTTTAGTAATTTTACTTAGATTAACTCCACTGAGCTGGAAGTTTTGATTTAAAAGATTTTTAAAAAGCAGACACACAAAAAAATGATAGTGATAGTAAGATAATAAAAAAGATTACAAAAGAAGTGGTTTGGGTTTTTTTCAGTCAAAAAATGTAAACGTTTTCTTTGAAGGATGGCAAAGGATTTAGGTTGGCACTAGTTCTGCTTAAGAGAAAAAGGTTTATTTCTTTTCTCCTTCAGTATTTTTTTTTGTGGTAGCTGTTTGCTTAGAAGGGTTTTTCTAATGATTCTCACTGATTAGTAAGTAAGTGTGAGTCATTATCATCGGTTCATGTGGCCAAATTGGGAAGAAAAATGTTTCATGTCAGGTAAGCACAATTAAAATGAAAAAGGAAGTTTATCCTCACAAAGCCCATCTCACAAACCAATGTGGTATTCTTTCCTCTGCCTCTTTTCAGGGTAATTATTACATCATCCTTGACAGGAAGACTGAGGGATGGTTCCCTTTGATCAATTCCAAGGTAGAAATTTCTATATTTACCCCTCACCACCAACACACTGATCTCTGGTTTAAATTCTTATCAAAAAATAGGTAATTTAAGTCCAAGTTAATGAGTAAAAAGCCTGGATGCTTATTCTTCAGTCACAGCACTTAACTTCATACTTCACCTTCCCTTCCCCAGAACTGCCCATTTCCAATATTTTGTCTAAATCATTAGAAGGTATTGCTATCAACTTAAAACAGGCTTTCTTCAATTTGCCCATAGAAGATAATGATATGAAACAACACAGCTTCAGCTTCTTAAACCAGTGTCCTGAAACCTGGCCTATTAAGTGGTAGTTATAGCAATATCAGAAGTAGCCATTTATTTTTCTCGAGGGGTAATTTCCTTCGGATTTTGTCATTCATTCAGCAAATACTTGTAGAGCACCTCCTATGTACAGGCCAGGTGCCAGGCATCACACGGTACACTGGTTTTTCTTTTTTTTTTTCAGAGTACATTGTTTTGATGGCAAATTCCTTGAGGTAATAAATAGTTTATTTTCCTTTATATGATATTTGATGTCAGAATTAAGACTATGTCACTCTTTAAATAATCAGGAATGCATACTGACAATATTTCTTTGAAGGAATTACACACAAAAAAGTATTTGATAGATACAAGGAATGCTAAGTCAGAAAAGAATTGACGTATTATCATAGTCACCATTTTGAAGAAAAATAATAAGATGAGGTAGAAAAGCTGAATAAATGAACATCCGTAGGTGTTGGGAGTATGAGCTCTGGCCACCAGGCTTTGGGATCGGGAGGATCTTGCTCCAAATGGACAAAAGACACGGGATATGTCAGATTATTTGTCTATTACAAATAAAGATGATGCTTACTAATCTGTAACTGGAGAGAAGCATTGGGCAAATCATAAACCAGAGATCCAACAGTTTCTATTGTGCTATGAAGATGTGTGTCAGCTTCGATAAACTCTATTCCTTTGCTTTAAGTGTTAGTGAGAGACTACCTGTGGGTCCCTACAACAATACTAAAAATGTATTTGGAGATAATCTAAATGACCAACAATAGAGAATGGTTAAATGCCTGTAAGGTAGAATCATATATAGTCATTTAGAATAAAGTGGACCAAGCATACATAATGGCATTGCGACAATGCTGGGGATACAATATTTAAAAGGTTGGAGGTACCACTGTCGGCTAAAAAATTTTGGCAGTGGTTATATCTGGGTGGTGGATTTATAGGTGATCGTTACAGGTCTCACACAAACCCCTCCTTTTACAGGTAAGAAAACAGACAATGAAAAGTTAAGTGATTTGCCCGAGGCCGCACAGTTAGTGAAGAACTGGGCCAGGATTCAGACCTCCTAGCATTCAGGCCAAAACTCTTTCTTGTATAGCATTGCTTTTCACTTTACCTTTCTAACTGGAGGTTTTCAGACTATTTAATGAAATTCAGCCTATTTTAAACACTAGGTCTTTAACTAACTTTGAGACAATAAAATTACTCTCCCAAACTCCAAACAGCCTGCACATTACAATTAAAATTTTTTCTAACATTAAGGACTGAGAGTTGCCATAAAAATTAATGGATGGCACATGAAATCCCAAATTCTTTGAATATCACAAATCTGAATTTTGCATTCATGCTTGAAACACAATGTGTTTTCACTATTTTATTTCTGTTTCATGTCATATTAAAGCTCTTAACATGCTTCCCAAAAAAGGGGGGACATATGTATTAAATAAGAAAAAGCTGCCATGTAGATCACAGATGGTAGTACATTTTTGGCAGAAAGGAAGTTTAACAAGGCGTTCTACTTATTTACTTGGAAAACTAACATGTATGAATGTTCAAGTTAAGTGGTAAGAATTAATTGCTGTTTTACTATAATCAGTTTTTTCCAATCAAATTGCCCTATTTCCATAACATTACAGTAGAGAAAGGGCATCAAATGTGATTGTAACCCCCTGGGAGTCCACGACAGTAATGAAAGAATGAAGGAAGAAGAAACAGCATTTTATAGTAACTAACCATGTTGCTTGTCATTTGTTGATAAAAATCAATAACAAGAGGTAATGACTGTATAGTCAGAGTACATGTGTTTTTAATATGACATGTATAGTCACTGACTGTGTCAGTTATGGTGTAAAAACAGGAGGTAAGAGTTTATCAAATTTCAGATTTGGCTGACTCAACACAGCCCACCCATATGCAAAGTCTGCTATGCCAGAAAGTAAACATAGATGAATAGTGAGTATTTCTCTGGAATACCAGGTTTTTATTTTGTGGTAAATAGAGCCTTTAAAACACATTGAAGTATTCTATATTCTAAGGTTTAAGATTTTAAAATGGAACTTCCAATTAGCTGATCACTGATACCATGCTGGAGGAAAAAACTGATTTGTCTCATATGATGCCGTTATATACTTTAAATAATTTTGTGTTTGAACAACAAACTGAAAACAGAACATTTGACAGCTACATTGCATGCCTGCACTCCAGAAGATTACAACCTGGAAAAACTCTTCCCACAATCCGAGACTAAGCTTGGAGAGATCTCACCCTCCTCTGTTTCAGATTTATATATCATCTGAAACAAGATGATATGTATATTGATAAATATAAATATATACCTCTCGTTTCAAAATGTTTTCATTTCTAAGCCATAAATCACTTTTTACTCTGAAGCAGAATACACACATTTTCTTTAGGCCCCGGTGTTAATAAAAACTACCATTTTTCAACAGTAGTTATGGACTAAGCACTATATAGCTATTACCTGAATCAGTCCTCAAAGCCAACCAATAATGTAGGAATTATCATGATTCATATTTTACAGAAATTGAAACTGAGGTACAGAGAGCTAAGAAACTTACTTAATGTTGTACTTTAGAAGCTTATCTAATTGTAATCAGACTTGACCCTACTGTTATCAAAATACAGAGCTCATCTCCTGGTTAACAGACCTTCTGCCTCCGTAAAATGTTGGGATTTTTCTAGAGCCCTAGAAATTAACCAGAGGTTAATTTGATGATTCAGTTTTTTTCCAGAAAATTGACGTTGGAACATTTTGGGAGGTGGAGGGATCTTTGTCAGCAATCAGCTCTGCCTGAAACCAGTTTAGTTTATGTTAATGAAGGAAGCCTAGAGATAGAATATAAATGACAATAATAATGCTGACGTTTGCATTTGTATAACACAAATGATGTCGGGGATTTCAAGCCATTAGCACTTGCTTATCTGAACAGACGGCCTCAGACCATCTACAGTAAGAGCAACCTGCCCTTCCGGAAAGGTTGGCTCATCTGGAACTCTTTCCGAAGCTCTCCTTATCTTCAATAAAGCACATCAAACCAAGTTCACCAGCTCTACTGAGCTCTGTCCCCACCAGAGAAAGTGGTTAGCTTCGGATCTGTATCTAAAAGCCATCCCTCCTATGAGTTTCAGAAGCTCAGATTTAGCTTAGAACTAGTGAACATATATTTTACAATTCAAATGAGAGACCTTACGTTATTCCAATACTACTTGAATCCAGCTCTGTTGCTGAACGTGCTGGGGATTGATCCAAGCCATAAGGTTTACTTTCATGAGACAGTGAGCAAAATTAAGAGCAAAACAAACAAAACCCTTGTGTTCCTCTCCACCTCAAAGTGACTTGGAAAGTGCCCTCTCCACCACCAGGTGAGCATAAAATATCAGGAATATTTGTAAAGCACCTTTAGAAACACTTACTTTGGGAAGGGGATGGGATCCTATCTTAATGCCCCCAGTTTTCATAAGAAGCATGAATAAAACACCCTTCAGCTAAGAGTTTAGGCTGTGTTCTTGTATCTTCAGCTTTCCATCACAGAGACATATTGGCAGCCCCTACGACCCACAGACTACAGTCAGAAGACCCACAGACTATTAGTCAGAAGAGCTTATCTGTGGCTACCTTCCTTTCAGTCAGTTTAAATTGCCAATGAATCACGAAAGGAAAATCACCCCTCCATGCTTTCCCATCCTCAGGAGATGTCCTAGTTTTAATTAGCCAGTGCATCCAGTTGTGAGAGTCAGCAGATAATCATAATTTTGTATGATAAGTAAAATCAGTATAATAATCCAAATATATTATCTCTTTTCTTCAATAGTTGTATATTTGATACTTGATTTGATGTTTTACTTTTTATTGTAGACACAGACCGACAAGGCCTGGGGAAGTAGGGTGGAGAAAGGAGCAGAATGCCTCCGCCTGGATAGGAAAGCAAATCACGTGTGTCCCTCGCTCATCTCCAGCCAAGGCTATAGTGTGAGTAGAAAGCTCTGGAAACACAGTGGCTCTCTTATAGATCACAGCAGCTGTTTTATCAAGTATGCTGTGATGTTGGCCCTACCTGCAAAATATGATAAAATGAAATCACCAATGGCTCTTCCAAGAAAAGCAGAAAATCAACAAAGCACTATCAACTGAAGTTCTTTTATTCCCTAGGTAGTGTTCAATTTATTCTGCATTTTGAAATTTTATCTTGATATTACTTGCCACCTACATACCTCAAAGAGGTATTGTAAGGATTAAAATAATGTCTTAAAGTGCTTTGAAACAGGGATGAAATGTTTGTTCTTTGACATCGGTACAACCTCGTGGGTAGGTCTTTGTTACTATACGAATGACTTCAGCTTAGGTAAACACATGATTTCTAAATCACTGATATTTATTCTAAATCCTGCTATGGCTCCTTCATGTTCACATGTTTTGCACATCGGTTGCCCAAATCCAACTGATTCTTTGTGGATTCAGAGATAGTATGTATAACATCCATGGTATATCATAGCAAGAATTTAGGAAAAGTCTCCAATCTCAGAGATTTTTGTTACTTATCCATGCCCTACAGCTGAGTTTTAAAAGGAAAATTTCATGGAAATGACTTGAGAATTCTGAACCATTGATGCACCTTCTTATATGGCCTGATATACCAAAACATTGCTATAAAGGCTTTAAAAATCCTCTTACATTATGCTTGATAGTCTCAGCAGGCAATTAAAAAGCGGTTAAAAATAAAGTTAGCTGACTCATTTTGGTAGTTTAGCTGATGATGATTTTGGCAGCTTCATTTAACAGATAATGTTATCATAGAAAGCAGCACAACTTTAACAATAGAGCAAATTTCTCTAAAACAATTGCAGAAGAGAATTGATACAGTGTATTCTTTGGTTTTCTGTGGCTCTTCTGGGGGGGCAAAATTCTTAAAAATCTAAACCCACTCAAACACCACAGCATGTTTTGTAAGAGTTAGATGTCTCCAAGAAACATAACAACTGGAGACAAGTGACTTCCTCATGAAAACAGAATAGTCCTACAACATTAGCGCTCTCAAAAAAAAAAAAAAGAAGAAGAAAGAAAACAAAAACATACAGAACAGAAACAAGAAAAAGTATTCTACTTAAACGGAATTGGAATATAATGGCTTCTGGGTCCCAAATTTTTTTTCTAGGTCTGATTTTTTTTTAAGACTATTGAAATACTTATTTAGAAACTAGCTTCTAAATGCTTGATTAACTACCTGTTAAGACAATTGATTAAGGTTAGCTTCAGTAATTTTAAAGCATTCCTTTAGATAAACTACCTTTCAAACTTGAACCATGAACTATTTTTATTTAGGAAGTCATGTGAAGCGTAATTCATGATGTTTTTTCCAATCTTCTCAGGTTTAATGCCTTATGTATGAGAGAGAATAAAGTGATTTTGATAGTTAAAAAAAAAAGAAATATTTAGGAATAAGGCAGTAGCTTAATTTTAACATTCACTTTTATAATTAAAAAGAATTCATGTCTGTTCATGTAGACAAATTATTTTAACAAGAAACACCACCTGTATTATCAGATTCTGCAGTTATTCCTAGATTAGTTATTCTTGGCAACGGTACTGTAAAACTGTGTCACTGTGTGTGCGCGCACACACACACACACACACAGGAACGTGCAAGCCTGAGGGCGTACACACCCACGTTCCTATGTGTACACACCAGGATTCTATTAAAAGATCGTAAATGCCACCTTATTTTCACAATCCAATTAAAACATACAACAAATTTAGTCACTGATAAACAAAAATTGATGAGAACCATAGAAACCTCTTAAATTAGGAATCAGGAAGACCTGAAATTAAGAAACAAAAGTTGCTAAAATTACACAGTCAAGGTAAGAATTTGTAATGTAAATGTTACCCCCAAACACTTAAAGGTGTGAAAGTTTTTTTATTAGGAAGGACCTTCATAGCTGCATTTGCTGATCAATTCTTAAACTGGTCATAATGGAAATATTATTTTTAAATGGGTCGTGATGTAGAAATTATTAAGGTGGTCATAATGGATAAAGTACTCTCTCTTGTTTCCCAGAGAGATTCAAAGGCCTTTCTTGAGTTGGACCCAGGTGAGGGGACATCTGTGTTCCTTAGTCCACACTCACTTCTATCTGCTGCCCTGCACCGCGTTCTTCTCTTAGGCAGCTGAGAACGACAGCAGGAGAGGAGAGCTAGGGGAAATTTTTAAATCGTGATATCCTATGCAATTTAAAATCCTAAGTGTGCTGTGATACTCATACATGGCACTCCCACTGGTATCTACCAGTCATCACACTGCTTCCAAGCTCACAACTTTTCCCTTTAAATAGTACCTGTTGCAATCTTAGATTGAAGTTAGTGCATCTAGATTTTGGGGGTTTGAAGAACCTGACTGTTATGGGCTACATTGCATCCACCCCTCCAAATTCATACTTTGAAGCCCCCAGAACTTCAGAATGTGAGTGCGTTTGGAGAAAAGGCCTTTAAAGAGGTGATTGAGTTAAAATGAGGCCATTAGGGTGGTCCCTAATCCCATCTGACTAGTGTCCTTATAAAAAGGGGAAATGTGAACACACAGAGAAACACTAGGGGTGTGTGAGCACACACAGAGGAGAGATGATGTGAGGACATAGCAAAGAAGGAGGCTGCCTGCCAGCCAAGGAGAGAGGCCTCAGGAGAAACCAATCCTGCTGACACCTTAATCTTGGACTTCTAGCCTCCAAAACTATGAGAAAATTAATTTCTGTTGTTTAAGCCAACCGGTCTGTGGTATTTTGTCATGGCAGCCCTAGAAAACTAATCCACTGGCTAAAGGATCAGTTACGTTTTTCCAAAGGTTAGGGTAGATTTTTAACATTCCACTGAGGGACTAAAGGGCCCTAACCCAAAAATGTAGTTAAGCAAATAAAGCACTAACTTGAGAGCAAAGTCTCAACAAAATCCATGCTGCTAATGTATGGTTTATGAACAAGAAGCATGGTCAGCATTAGAGGAAAACATGCATCTAGAACTTACGATGTTCCAAGCATTGTACCATATAAACTCATTGCATCTTCACAAACCCTGTGGGGGAGGCGCTCTTTGACAGAAGAGGGAATGGGGGCCCGTAGAGGTTGAGCAACTTGCACAAGGTCACCTAGCTAACAAGGATACCTACCCAACAGTCTGCTCCAGAGTCTTTGCTCTTAAACAGTAATCCATGTGGCTTCTTTAGTAAGTAGATCTAATACTTGTTACCCCTCCGTCACCAACCCAACAGAGGGCAGTGAAATGTGGTGAGAGGATCACTAGCCTGGAAGGTTGAAGGACCTAAATTCAGATTCAAACTCTTACTCCTTATTCCTCCAGGCAGTTTCCTTATCTGAATAATGGGAATGATAATACTTACTGCTGTGAGGCTCCACTGAGATATATGAAAGTGCCTGCAGGTGGGATTAGCCCCAGGCATTGCAGACTTGTTTACAAGGTCTGAGATTCCTTTTAAAGATAATTCAGAGGGGCTCTCTGCTGAGTGGCAACCCACCATCCACCATGGCTTTTCTGTTCCATCAAAGGCTTACTTCCACTTCCAGTTAGTCTTACATCTGTAGTGCAAAAGGGCTCAACCATCCCCACACACGCTTGCATTCCTCTCAGCTCACACTACTGTACAGGTCCACTACCCCTTGCCCTCAGTAAACCATCATGTGGACAAGTAAGAATGGCAGGGAAACGAAGGCCTCACTCTCCCTTCCCTACCCTGGAGGTCTTCTCTCCCACCTTCACTAGGCTTCTGGAGAGCACTTAGAAATACCACATTTAGGAAAAAGAGCCTTTGGATGAAAAGCATTTTTGTGTGCGGCTCGTTGAATGGGAAGGCCAGCCTGTTGAATAAGGCGAGGGTAGACCTCTGGTGGTCCCCTCAGGAGCCTACAGGTTGCATGAGGTCCCACCCTCCCACACCCAGCTACCCAAAGTGCATTCAAGCTCCCACCACCACCCCACAACCCCTCCAGGCCCATGTGGCTGAAGGCACCCTAATGCCAGACCAGCCTTTCCAGAGACAAGCCTCAGATGTCGCGATTGGATCCGGTCCACCCAGGTTGTAAATACTGGCCATCCAGATAACCTCTGTGGCTCCCTTGCAGGCCTTCCGCAGCCTGGGCCTTTTGGAATCACAACTGGTAATGTGAATTGTCAGTCGGTGATCACCCCCATCTGTCAGACTTGGTCTCATGCGCATCGTCCATGCCTCTGCCGTCCACCTGTTTGGGCTGATGACAACATTTCGTTATTTCCCTTCCTCGTCATAAGGTTAGCCCGGGCCTCTCGATGGGGAGGGAAACACTCTTCGGAGAACCTGCTTTTGAAATCGACACTCCCCACACACGCTTGCATTCCTCTCAGCTCACATTACTGCAGCTGCTCCCATGTCTGGATCTAAACCCTCATCTCATGCCCCGCGCAGCTGAATTACCTTGCCCAGGGAGCTTTTAACATCTTGGCAGGGACAGAACACAAGCCTACCCCACTGGAGACTAGCTGGGCTGGGCCCTGTATTTGATAGCCATCTCAACATATTCAGAGCCATAGGAATTTTTTCCCCCTCTGCTGCTGGTTTCTTTCCATACTACTAAACTTTGCAAAATAAATGACAAGATGCCGCAGGCTAGGCTAAATTCAGTGCACAATCTCTAGCTGTGCAGCATAGCCAAAGGGACATGCACGGGCTTGCTTTTCCCTCTCATGGAAATAAACAATCCAAGAAGCAGAGCACTCACTTTTTTTTTTAATTTAATTTATTTATTTATTTATTTATTTATTTATTTATTTTTGGCTGCGTTGGGTCTTCGCTGCTGCTCAAGGGCTTTCTCTAGTTGCAGCGAGTGGGGGCTACTCTCCGTTGCGGTGCACGGGCTTCTCTTTGTGGTGGCTTCTCTTGTTGTGGAGCACGGGCTCTAGGCACGCGGGCTTCAGTAGTTGCAGCACACAGGCTCAGTAGCTGTAGTTCAAGGGCTACTGAGCGCAGGCTCAGTAGTTGTGGCGCACGGGCTTAGTTGCTCTGTGGCAGGTGGGATCTTCCTGGACCAGGGATCGAACCCAGATTCTTAACCACTGCACCACCAGGAAGCCCCAGAGCACTCACTTTTTTTAGGACCAGATGTTCATTCACCTCATGACGTGGGTTGTCCCTGCCAGTAAAGAGCAGGGAGCCCAGTGGTCCAGACTGACCAGATCAGTGTGGCACCCGACACCCGAGAATGTCATCTAGCTGTTCCCCACGGTATATTCTTGCCATACCTCAAGTGAATGGCCAAAGGGTCCAAGCCCAAACTACCATCTAACTGAAAGTTATTACAATCTAGGATTTTAAAGTTACATATCCTAGACCATCACAAGGCGTAGTAGACCACGTGCAGTTGAGTTTTGCCATTTCTTTCCATTTGAGGGATCCCCAAACGTAATTGTCCACAGTTGTTATGGGGCATCAGAGAGCCAGCATGAAGTCTTGTGTCCAGAAGTTCACTGATTCCACACATATTACACAACTGTCACGTTAGTTTTTACACAGAAAATGTTTCTCTGCAAACTTAGCCAAGATGACTTATTAGCTTTGATCTTCTAATTGAACTGTGTTTCTCTCCCTTGCCATCTTCCTCCATCATTTTCCAATTAACCTGATGGGGCAAAAGATAAGTTGCCAAAAAACCCGTTTTCACTCTGATAAAAGTGTTTTTTAATAACGTTTAACAGCAATGTTTTAGTGCCCCCTACTGGTATGTGACATTAGTGGTCCATTTGCAAAAAAGGTTCACTTAACCTTTTAGAGAAAAGATAATAAAAGATAACTCAGAAAAGAAAAAAAGAGTCTTTTATGAGCCTTTAAAATTTGTCTAATTTTTATACTATATAAATACTTAAGAGTAATAGATACTCCACCATTTTTATTGTTCATTGTATAGGCATATTTTAACATTAAACATCTTGATTAATTTATATCTTTCACTCTATCCAGTATTTAGTTGGGGTGAAAAAAACTTTATCAGTTTCATTTTGGGAACCGGATCATTTTTATTTAATAAGTAAATATACTCGTTAAGAGAGAATTTCCATTAGATCTTCACACCCTCTCTGAGGCTGCTTATTAGTCTAAAATAGAACCTTTGTTTCGCTTCAGAAAAAGGGAGGAAGTAGGCTTTGGGAATGGATCCATCTTTAAAGGAAATTTATGCTTTGGATTTTCATGAACAATGGATAATAATTATGGAGGCAGATTGCTGAATAGCCGTTATGATAAAATCCAAAATCCCAGTAAGGAGAAAGGACAAACACTCCATGCCATAAGAGATCAGGAGACGGAAGAACTACTAGACGGGACAGGAAGTAAGGCAAAGAGGTGGGGAGGGTGGGTAAGAGTTGGAACCGGAGTGATGATTAATTAAATGTGGAGAAAGATTTTTGTGCCTGATAAAGCAAGCCCTGTTTTAGATAGTAAAATAATTTTGGAACAACGATTTGCACTTAGAAACCATTTTTTTTCTCATTGTATTTGGGTAGAATGTGCAGCCAACTAGGGCAAAGGGAGCCCATATGGCCTAGAGCTCTCTGTCTACTCCTAGCCAACACTAAAGGGGAGAAAATGTAAGTGGGCGTCCAAGAGCGTTCCACAGCCAACTGGAGCCTGGTCTGTGCTGAAAGGTCCCAAGGGCCCAAGAGGGGAAGATATGCAGTGATTCGGGGTTTCCACTTCAGTCAGTGATGGGCGAGCCTGTTTTTGAAAGCCAGAGGGAAACTAGAGATAGCTTCATGTCAAATATGGGCCAAGTGAAACCTTTTCACTCATAATCTTGTGCCAGGTTTGAAAGATTAGCCCTGACAGTGAAAACCACTCTCAAAGTATTAGATCCTCACAAAGAGCAAAGCTTCGCAGGAAATTTAAATTTCCCGAAATACTCTCCTCAAGGATTTTCTAAGCTGTTTTCAATCCTTTAGACTTAACCTTCTACTCAGACTTTTTTCCCTTACCCTACTTTTCATTTTAAAATTCATTGGAGGAGCATTTAAGATACATTTGTCATATAACTTTTACTTCTGTCACTTATTTCCACCTCTTGCTTTTAAAATCTGTTAAGTGAGAAGTGAACATTTCATCAAGGCATATACTTAAAATGTCCAAAACCATGGAATGTCTCAGTATGTTCTGCCAAAATCTTAATTCTAGGTATTTTAGCTTCAATTTTAATACCTGCCATTATTAGTCATACTGTAGGGGAAGAAAAGCTGCCTTAACTGACAGTTCTTCTAAAACCAAACCTACCCATTATAATTTCGCAGGAACTAGACAACTTGAAAGCTGTCTCCAGGGCCTATTTCTCATAAGGTCAGAAGCACATTATAAATTTAACTCAGCTTTACATCTCAGCTCACGCTCTAGGGGAAGGGAAGGGACAGGACAAATTTTTATTGTTTTAATAACCAAGCCTATTAAAATACAGATCATTATTATGAAAGAGCTCATATTCACCTCCATTCCATAGCTAGACTAAAACACCTAGCCCAAAAAAAGAATAAAAACAGACGGTCACCTACAAACACATTATGGCTTATCCAGTCTTGATGGGGATGTGGGACTTCTTGTTTTGAAATCACAACCCCTGCAGGTAGGTAAGGTTGGAAACCCTGATATAAAAAGCAGTTGCCCTGATTTTCTTTATGCTGAGTTCTTACCACTAACTTAGAGAAAACCTAGGATTGCATAGTTTTTCAACAAGATACTCACTGATGCTTCCTTACACAACGTTTATGAATAAGAACCAACATTTAGTTCCTGGTAATTATGTGTCTCAGGCGCTGTGTTAAGCACTATATTGTACAACATAGCACAACCCTATAGGCTAGGAACTGAGTTTTACAATCGCTGTCAGATGGGGAAACTGAGGCACAGAGGCAGTAAGTAATTGACGCACAGTGGCACATCTGGTCATGGAGCCAGGCTACCCGTGTCAGTGATCTAAGTGTTGTTTGCTGCACGGACACTGGGCCACACTGCCCCGTGGGAGCAAGCGGGGAGTCCGGGGCTCGCGCTGCAGCGAGTGCCTGGGAGGAGGCCTCCCAGCAGCCAAGTGCTGAGCTGTGTCTTTCAGGGATGGTAAGGAGTTTCCCAATCAGAGAAGGGGTAGTGGTGCTCTAAATAGGGAGAAAGCAAATGGAAAGGTACGAAGGGGTAAAGTTTGCCGTTTAATCGGTGCAGGGCTATGGAGGGCTTTTCGGGGGTAGGTAGGGGTGGGGAGAGGCTTTTTAAAAAGAAGATGATCGGGCTTCCCTGGTGGCGCAGTGGTTGAGAGTCCGCCTGCCGTTGCAGGGGACACGGGTTCATGCCCCGGTCCGGGAAGATCCCACATGCCACGGAGCGGCTGGGCCCGTGAGCCATGGCCGCTGAGCCTGCGCGTCCGGAGCCTGTGCTCCGCAACGGGAGAGGCCACAACAGTGAGAGGCCCGCGTATCGCAAAAAAAAAAAAAAAAAAGAAAAGAAAAGAAAAAAGAAGATGATCATTATCAACACTGTGTTTTAAAACAAGATCACCCTGGAAAAATTGTGTGATCTATTTTTAGCTCTTTTAATCATGCACATAGAAGCGAATTCAACCCCATTGTTCTTGGGGAAGACAGGAAAGTGATGCTTCAGAAGGTGCAAAGTGCTCCACTATTATCTTCTCATAAGACTATGTTCCGTATATTATGTTTTCATTAGCGGAACACCTCCTCCCCGAATCTGGATTTAGCCCACTCTATGCTTATACATTATAAAATGATCTTACAAATGTGCTGAGCAGATGTTTGCAAGGATGGTGGAACTGAGGGAGAGATCTGGGCGTTTGATCCCTTCTCCACCTGTGACTGGATGGAGAGCGGGAAAGGGGACTGGGCGGCTCAGCATGGATGAGGCTGAGCTCTCTGTCCCTCAAGTGAGGGGAATCAAGAAAACTGACCTGAGCTTGGGGAGATCTTTAGGACAAGAAAGTAGGTTTTCATATATTGGGATAGTTTAAGAAAACCTTGTCATTCTGTTATATTTTCATCAAACATTTATTGAATTTCAACTCTGCCAGCTAGCATGCTAAACCTTGTTCACTGGAAATGAACAAGGCACATTTTGGGAACTTTGGCAACTTTGCTTAAAAAAAAAAAAAAGCAACCTCTTAGCTCTATTCTTCATGCCACTGATTTGGTAGTTATGGGTAAGGCCAAGAAGCGTCCTAAATATTGCTTATTGAAAACCACCACAATAGGTGATGGGTTGGGGGAATGCCCTGACTGTCCAGTGGTCAGGACTCGGGGTTTTCTCTGCTGTGGGCCCAGGGTTCGATCCCTGGTTGGGGAACTAAGATCCCACAAGCTGCATGGTACAGCCAAAAAAAAAAAAAATGTGGGAATCCCAAAGAATTTAAGAATTAAAAACAAATGATGAGAAAGGGGTATCATGACTCAATTTCTGTCTTAAAAAAAATATGTACCCTGGACATGTCTGTCGGGTAGACAGTGGTTTCCAGACCCAACTTCTCCTCCTAGATGGAACTGACCTGCCTACAGCCCGTAGCTCAGGGAAGCTGCCCTGGACTGGTTGGGGCAGTGTTGACCAGGATTGAATAAAAAGGATCAGAGGTTCTGATCCCAGGGCCAGCCATCCACAGACAGGATCATGAGGTGGCCTAAGAGGATGGTTCTGGCCAATATGGACTATGGTTATTACTAAGCCAGCCAGATGGGCTCCTTCCAAGTTTAAGTATACAGGGTTGAGACAAAGTTGGCTCGTTGGTAGGGAGAGGAGGCCAGGGCAGCAGTAGCAAGAACATGCAGACCATAAGAACCGGGCAGACAGGGGCTTCCCTGGTGGTGCAGTGGTTAAGAATCTGCCTGCCAATGCAGGGGACACGGGTTCGAGCCCTGGTCCAGGAAGATCCCACAGGCCACAGAGTAACTAAGCCCGTGCGCCACAACTACTGAGCCTGCGCCCTACAGCCTGCGAGCCACAACTACTGAGCCCTCATGCCACACCTACTGAAGCCCACATGCCTAGAACCCATGCTCCACAGCAAGAGAAGCCACTGCAATGAGAAACCCACGCACTGCAACAAAGAGTAGCCCCCACTCACCACAACTAGAGAAAGTGCACGTGAGGCAACGAAGACCCAATGCAGGAAAGAAAGGAAAGAAGGAAGGAAGAAAGAAGGACCAGGCAGAGGACCTGGCTCCTAGAAGGGCCTCTGATCCAGGTTAAGTCCATGTGGACTTATCACAAATCCTTTTTCTCTTAAGGGGGTTTGAGTGAGTGAGTCTTTGCTTCTGAAGTAACTAGTGCCTAGAAACCATGCCAGGAGTAGGTGGAAGATGGATTGGCAGAAAGGCAGATTTTTGGCAACTCTGCGTTTGATTAAATATTTTATTGCTCTCCTTTCAAATTATTAGTCCAATTGTTTTACATTAGATGCTGTCACTTGTCATTTTCCTCAGGCATTTTCTTTTCACTTTGTACTCCAGACATGGCTGACATTGTGTTCCTTAAACTTTACATCTAATGGGTCCTCTATAAGTGTTACATCTAGAAAGCATGGTGTGCTTAAAGACAACAGTCTACTCCTCCTAAGCTTTTTGACCAACAGGAAATTCAGGTTTCATAAACATAGTAGAACTCCAGTTTGGAGAATTAAGATGTTTGTAAACACTTAACATTGTTTCTGAATGTTAATTGAAGTCTTTGTTGACTGCCTACCATGTATAGGCTCAATGTTCTGCTCACTCCTTTTTTTTTTTTTTTTAAAAACTGTTTATTTTCCATCAACCTATTTCCATTTTAAGAGTTTGTGGAAGAACAGTTTAAGACCACTCAGTGGTTGTTCCTACCCACTCAGTGGCCTGAGCAGTGGGAGCTGCAGACCAGTCTTCAGTGGCAGGCTGAGCACTCCAGTCTCCAGTGGGGAACTGCTGAATAGGCACAGAGGGCACCTGCACACCTTTGGACCAGTCCGCCGCCTCAGGCTAAGGAGCAGTGAACTCAGGAGGTGGGGCGGTCCATTCACCCTGAAACTCCTCCTTGGTCACAGCCTTCTCAGCTGCCGCCTGCTCTTCCTTTTCAATCTCTTCAGGATCTCTGTAGAAGCAGAGATCAGGCATGACCTCCCATGGGTGTTCACGGGAGATGGTGCCACGCATGCGCAGAACTTCCCGGGCAAGCATCCACCACATCAGACCCACTGAGTGAGCTCCCTTTTTAGGATCTTACATCAGGGTACATCAAGTTAGTCTGAAAACAGAAAGGCCAAGTAATGCCTGAGAGGTCCAGGAGTAAGAAATAATGGAGAAAAGCAGAAGAAAACACAGGCCATTTTTTAAATGTTTTTTCATCTCTCCGTAAAGCTTTCATGTATTAAAATCATACATTTGTAGCAAGTATTACTATCAAACTCCACTCATTGGGCCAGAGACCCTTGTGATGTTAGCGAAAAACTTGCCCCTCAATGTAGCACACTACCTTACACTTGTGAGTTCAACTCCTTTTTTTTTTAAGTCAATAAATTTTTATTTGAGGCATTTCACATGCTATGATTCCTTCCACTGCCAATCCTGCAAAGTTTGATTCTTAATCTTCCAGATAGCCCTTTCAAAAAGAACTTTGCTCAAGCCACTGTTGTTGAATCACTTAGTCCACAATTCTTTTAGATGGGTTTCTTTGATCTGTACTTAAATGTGGACATACTTCAAAAATTACCCAGCTGTAATCTTTGGAAAGCAATTTCTTCAAGCAATTTACTTTTTTTAATAAATTTTATTTATTTACTTATTTATTTTTGGCTATGTTGGGTCTTCGTTGCTGCGTGCGGGCTTTCTCTAGTTGGGGCGAGTGGGGGCTACTCTTCATTGCGGTGCACGGGCTTCTCATTGCGGTGGCTTCTCTTGTTGCGGAGCACGGGCTCTAGGCAGGCGGGCTTCAGTAGTTGTGGTGCATGGGCTTCAGTAGTTGTGGCTTGTGGGCTCTAGAGCGCAGGCTCAGTAGTTGTGGCGCACGGGCTTAGTTGCTCCGCGGCCTGTGGGATCTTCCCGGACCAGGGCTCGAACTCGTGTCCCCCGCATTGGCAGGTGGATTCTTTTTTTTTCCTGTTTATTTATTTTTTTATTTTCTTTAATTTTTTAAAAAAATTTATTTTGCATTTTTTTTACATCTTTATTGGAGTATAATTGCAGATGGATTCTTAACCACTACGCCACCAGGGAAGTCCCAAGCAATTTACTTTAAGGCCCTAGAAGTTAAATTGTAGGGAGTACATTGCTATTTCGGCAAATGATCTAAAATATATTATTCCTTAATCGTTTCTAATACTGAAAAGTCTTGTTACACCAATTTTCACTCATGAGCCTAACAAAAACTGTCTCAGATCTCATTGGCACCACTGCAATAAAATTACTGCGATGGAAGCATAACCTGTGTCTCCACGTAGCCGCTCTGCTCACGCCTTTTATCGCATTTACGCCTCACAGCAAACTTGTGGAACAAATATGCTCACACCCATTTTACAGGTGAGGGAACTACAACTCAACAATATTGAGTGACTTGCCCAAAGTCTCTCAGATAGGATATGGGGAAGTTAGGGCTATGAATTGAATATAGGTGGTGATTTTCCTGTTACACCTGACTTTTAAGTTAAACTGTTCCATCCACAGCTTTCAAAGGGACAGCCTAGCATGCTAATTAACCTTACTCCACCCATTCTCCACAATCCCTAAATAGACCCAGAAAGGGCACCTAACCCAAAGTCACCCATCCATAGTGTGGTCAGGGGCTGATGATGTGGATTAAGATTAAGACTCTGCCCAAACTGAGACAAATGGATCCATTAGCTTTTATCCTTCTTAAGAATGTAAACTAAGAGACAAAGATATTATTGTGAGCCAGTGGTGGACCTTTTCACTAAGAGGTTATGATGTTGAGTTGAGAGGCCCCAGTAAATGCAATGTAAGCAAAGAGGAGCAATGATGAAAGCAGCTAGACTTTCCCGGTCTCATCCCTTTGCAAGGTGGATTTAATTTTCCGGCTCTAAAGTCCAAAAGAAGAATATTTGTTGTATCCTTAAACCCCCACCCCCCCCACACCAGACACACACGCATATTACTCTTACTATATCTCTATAGTGAGTAGATACAAATAGAGACATCTAGCTCTCTGCATGTAGTGGACATGAATAGATAATAGATGGGTAAATAGATGAATGATGGATGGATGGATGGATAGATAGACAGACTAATGTAAGAATAGAGTAGAACAGACCAGAAATAGTCTTATTGACAAGTCCAAGAATCTCTTGACATTATGCTGTCTTGAAGAAAAATACATCCACTTTTATCACAGGACCTTTATGATACTGGAGGCCTTCCAAACTTGCACACAATTAATTTCCAACTCTTACTCATTTGAAGCAATAGAGTCAACATTTCCTTCCTACTCCAACTTTTTAAAAATTGTTAGATGCTGTCTTAGTCCGTTCGGGCTGCTGTAACAGAAATACCATAGACTGAGTACCTTATAAACAACAGAAATTTATTCTCACAGCTCAGGAGGCTGGAAGTCCGAGATCAGGGTGCCTTTTCCACGTCGTAGACTGCTGACTTCTTGCTATTTCCTCACACGGCAGAGAGCAGAGGACAAGCTCTTTTGTGGCTCTTTTACGAGAACTAATCCCATTCATGGGGGCTCCACCCTCATGACTTTGTCTAATCCCAATCACCTGCCAAAAGCCCTGCCTCCTAATAGCATCCCAGCAGTGTAGGGTTTCAACGTATGAATTTAGGGGGACACTGACATTCAATCCGTAACAGATTGTGTTGCATATGATACATGGTACCAGACAGTGGACTTGCTACTGGCTGGGGGAGAGTTAGGAACCCGGAAGACCCAAAGGGGCATTAATGAAAGGACGTTTACATTCTAACTTAAAATACAGAGAGACAGGGTCAACCTTTCACCCTATACTTGCCCCCAGCGGGTCCTGGGGACAATTTTGGTCATCAGTCCTTGACAGATCCTCAGCTCTAGGAACATCAATTCCATATTTGCTCCTGTAGCCAAATCAGCCTCTTGGTCTTCTTTGCCCAAATCAGAGTAGGTCCCTAGGGCTGCTCTGAATAGCTGCACAAGTAGTAGGTTGAGCCACATAACACGGTCACTATTTGACTATTCTTGACCTACGTAAACAGCAGTTCCATGTAGTTCAACCCAATACTTACTGACAGAAATATACTTCCAGTGTTTTTCAACAGGGACAATATTGACATTTGGGGCAGGACTGTCCTGTGTATTACAAGATGTTTAGCATTCCTGGCCTCCAGTCACCAAACACCCGTAGCACCACCCTCCCCTAAGAGTCATGATGACAACCAAAAAGCAAAAACTGTCTTTCCGACACACATTTTCAGGTATCCTCTGAGTGGGGCAGTAACATTCCATAATGAGTTTATATAGGATTGTAAGTAAATGTCTTGAGATTTTCATATATCACCAGCAAGTAAAAGAGAGAGAGATGACAGATGGTAAAGTGATTTTCCAAAAGCAGAGGACACAATGTCAGAACCAGAAACCATCAGATTCAGATTGGTTTGCAATTAAACCACCAAAAAGTCAGCCCATGTTTCCAAAATTCATGTATAGATTTGGAGGAGTGTCAAGTGTTCAACCTACATAGTACCTAGCACAAAATAGGCACTCAATAAATGTGTGGGACAATTGGAAGGATACCTAATCTGATTGGGTTCAAATATACTGATCACTGATTAGCACTGTCTTATAGCTAATTGTTTGTATACCTGTCTCTCACTCAAGACTGAAGCTGCTATAGCCAGGGGTCATAACTGATTTACCTTTCTCTCCTGCAGTGGTTTTGTAAATAGCAGGGAATATCTTGAACATAGTAAAGGTCAAAATCAGTGGAATATGATGAAAGGTATAAGTGGACACACTATCTACTAAAGCGTTGGTCCCCTGGCTCCTGGCTGTCTTTCAGAATCAACTTGGGGAGGGAGGATTGTTAAAACCTCAGATTCCCAAGACTCACCCCAGAGTCTCTGAAATCAGAATCTTGGGACTGAATTAGCAGTATTTGTATTTTTATCAGTCTCCCCAGCTGGCTCCAATATGCCTGCCTGGGGCCAATTTTGAAGACCTGGGTTTACAGAACCAACATCTACAGCAGTGTTTCTCATACTTGCAAGATGACAGAATTTGTTATACAAATGTCCAGGTCCCTGCCTTGGAGACCCTGATCAGAGTCTGGGGTGGGTCCCAGGAGTCTGTGTTTTTAATAAGCATCCCAGGTGATTCTTCACTTGATCTTAGCCAAAAGGCCGAGAAGCGATGCCAGGTGATTCTTATAACCAATCAGCATTACTAGTTAAAGGAAGGCCCGCTGAACCTAGTCCCCAGGCTCAAGGCTAGATGCCCACTTGAGGTGTTGTGGTTGGTTGCTATGCAGCATGTTATAGCAGGAGCTGTTGGAGGATGTGCTTACCAAAAGGTTAAGTAAACTAAGAAAGAGGAAGACCTGGCCTACAAGAAGTAATATAACCAACCTAGGAGAGAGATATCCTTAAGAAAACGTAACAAGAGACCCCAGGATGATAGCTGTTCACTATGTGCAGAGGGCAACCAGTCCAGAGCAGGTGAAAAGCTCCCAGGTAAGACTTCTTCAAGAAGGTGAAATTGATGGCGCTGATGCATGTCAGTATCTTGAGTGGAGAGGAAGCAGCCGCACAACGGGAGATCAGCTCGGTGCTCTGTGACCACCTGGAGGGGTGGGAGGGAGACGCAGGAGGGAGGAGATATGGGGATGTATGTTTACGTATAGCTGATTCACTTTGTTATAAAGCAGAAACTAACACACCATTGTAAAGCAATTATACTCCAATAAAGATGTTTTTAAAAAAAGGGATGTAGATATTTAGAAGGTTTTTTTTAGAAGGTTTTTATTTAATCTTTCTATTGGAAGTAAAGTACCTATTTTTAATTATTTATTTTATATATATATATATATATATTTTTTATTTTTTGCGGTTCGCGGGCCTCTCACTGTTGTGGCCTCTCCCGTTGCAGAGCCCAGGCTCAGGACGCGCAGGCTCAGCGGCCATGGCTCACGGGCCCAGCCGCTCCGCGGCATGTGGGATCTTCCCAGACCAGGGCATGAACCTGTGTCCCCTGCCTCGGCAGGCAGACTCTCAACCACTGTGCCACCAGGGAAGCCCCTCTTTTTTTTATTTTTAACATCTTTATTGGAGTATAATTGCTTTACAATGGTGTGTTAGTTTCTGCTTTATAACAAAGTGAATCAGTTATACATATACATATGTTCCCATATCCCCTCCCTCTTGCGTCTCCCTCCCTCCCACCCTCCCTATCCCACCCCTCTAGATGGTCACAAAGCACCGAGCTGATCTCCCTGTACTGTGCGGCTGCTTCCCACTAGCTATCTATTTTATGTTTGGTAGTGTATATATGTCCATGCCACTCTCTCACTTTGTCCCAGCTTACCCTTCCCCATCCCCGTTTCATCAAGTCCATTCTCTAGTAGGTCTGTGTCTTTATTCCCATCTTGCCCCTAGGTTCTTCATGACCGTTTTTTTTTTTTTTTAAGATCCCATATATATGTGTTAGAATAGCATATTTGTTTTTCTCTTTCTGACTTACTTCATTCTGTATGACAGACTCTAGGTCCATCCACCTCACTACAAATAACTCAATTTCTTTTCTTTTTATGGCTGAGTAATATTCCATACCTCTTACTAGTACATCTTATCTTCAGTTCAAAACTTCTGTTTTACCTTCTGTGGAACAAACCTCCAGTTTTTGCCAGAGTAGGGGCAGGTGATAGAGGCACCTAGCTGCTGCTTTTTTTTTTTTTATTGAAGTATAGTTGATTAGCAATATTATATTAGTTTCAGGTGTGTAGCATCGTGAGTCAATTTGACACATTGTGCTCCATTTAAAGTTATTACAGAACAATGGGAATATTTCTCTGTGCTGTATAATATATCTTGTTGCTTATTTATTTCATACATTGTACCTAGCTGCTTCCTAATAGATTTTCAATCAGTCTTTCTCATTTTGTTATACCTACAACCTTCTGCCTTCACTTGCAGAGGAATGTGGTGTAATCAATTACTGATCTTGCTGGGGGCGGGGGAGTTCTATAGAGTAAAACAGGTTGTTCCCATTTTCTTGATCTGCTAATCCCTTATCACTCACCCATTGTCTATCCAGCCTCCAAAATCTTTTCACGTTTTCTCTATTCTTTCCAACTTTACGTGCTTATGACTTAAAAAAGAAATCACTTTCCTGTCATTTTAGTGAGGTTTCAGGAGGGAAGGTAGATGGCAAGAGTTCAATCTGTTATGTTTAGACAGAAACTCTGGTACAGATTGCAATTATGACAAATGTCAAAACTTTTTATTATGGAAAGCTTCAAATGTATACAAAATACAGAGGATGTTAATAAACCCCTCATATTACTCATCGCCCAGTTTCAACAATTACCAATTTGTGGTCAACATTGTTTCGTCCATGTCCCTTCCTATTTGCCCCTCCTCCTGGATTCTTTTGAAGCAAATCCCTGACCTCATATCACTTCGTTTGTAAATCAATAATGGATTTGAAGTGCTTGAGTAACTGCCTCTAGAGAATGAATTTCTGATGAGGGTACTTCAAATGTTAACTAATCCCCTCTGGAGTGTGGGTTCCTAATTAGTGTACTTCAAATGTGAACAGCCTCTAGGATATGGATTAAAGGTAATTTATACATCACACTGTTTTGTTTTAAATTTTTATTGGAGTTTAGTTGATTTACAATGTTGTGTTTGTTTCAGGTGTACTACATCACACTGTTAATACTAAAGTATTTTAAAGTAAATCACCCTACAGACAACCTAACACTGTGGAACTCAAAGTCTAGAATTCATAGGTTTTGTTATCCGACCAGAGGGGAGATACAATATTGGAAAACAGAGGTTATTCGTGGAGAAAGATGGAGAACTTGAGATAATGTTGGACACACAACAAGAAATAGAGACATTGTTTAATATGGTGAGGGCCCAGAGAGAGGTCAGGCTAGGTATTCATATTTAGTAGCTGTTCTTACAGAAACGAGAATTGAGAGCATGTGCGCAAGTGGTTTGTTCAAATGAGAGGCAGAAAGAGATGAGAACGGCCTGAGCTGGGGATGGGAGAGGAAAAGGCGATCGATACCTGTTTGACAGGAAGGGAGTTGGGTGGTGACACTTTCAATTTACAATACTTCATTACAGAGAGCGTGGTATACACATTTGTATATGCTGTACTCTGTGGGCAGGGCTCTTAACCACCTGGTTGTGAACTCTTTTTTTGTTTGGCTTCACCACACAGCTTGTGGGATTTTAGTTCCATAATCAGGGATTGAATTTGGGCCCTCAGCAGTGAGAGCAGAGTCCTAACCGCTGGACTGGCAGGGAATTCCCTGGTTATGAACTCTTGAAGAAACCTCTGGGGAATTCCCTGGAGGTCCAGTTGTTAGGACTCGGTGCTCACTGTCGGGGCCCCGAGTTCGATCCCCAGTTGGGGAACTAAAATCGCCAACAAGCCTCTCAGGGTGGCCAAAAAAAAAGAAACCTGTGGACTTCCTCTCAGAGTAATGTTTTTTTTTTTTTTTGCGGTACGCGGGCCTCTCACTGTTGTGGCCTCTCCCGTTGTGGAGCACAGGCTCCGGACGCGCAGGCTCAGCGGCCATGGGTCACGGGCCCAGCCGCTCCGCGGCATGTGGGATCTTCCCGGACCGGGGCACGAACCCGTGTCCCCTGCATCAGCAGGCGGACTCTCAACCACTGCGCCACCAGGGAAGCCCAGAGTAATGTTTTTAAATGCATAAAATAAAATATATAGGACTATGAAGGAAGACAGTTATGTTGAAATACAGTTATCAAAATATTTTTAATGTTATATAAGGAGTTACTCTTTTTCGACACATTAAATAACAAGATCTAGTGGAAGGTCTAATAATTACTGTAACTTTGAAGCGGTAATGAGTGTAAATTATATTTTGAGATATCTGCAACAACTCTAATGTGATATGAAAATAGCTGTGACTTCTATGGGTGACAGAGTCTTAATACTACTATTACTACTGTGTTTTGTTGTATACATTCATAATGAAGGAAATGCTAATTTTCAGTTAGAGGCGAATGGAAATAAGGAAGTAATTTTTTTTCCCCTAAGTTCACAGACACTCCCCAGCCCTGAATTCTATCTACATATATACCTCCTCCCCCAGTGAGACCCTAGACGCCAGGTTAAGACCCCGTGGTGGGTGGTCAGTTGAATTACTTTATTAATTCAACAGCGATTTATTGCATGTCAATCTGTGCTAGACATGGAGATACAAGGATAACTAAGCTTCAAGGAGCTCACAGTGAAGATGGGGAGACTGACACACAAATAGATGATGGCTATTCAGTATGGCAGGTGCAATGATAGGGGAAAGCCTGGTGTATAAGGAGGGGCAGAGGAGGCCTCTGCAAGCAGTTATGCACGAAATAAGTGAGTGACTTGAGGTCAAAGTGAACTTGGATCCGAGCCTGTGCTCCACAATGGAGGATCTGTAGGCTGAGCTGTGAAAAACCTCAGGATAAGCTGTATCCACCACACGGAGCCCAACATGCCAGTCAAGCCTCTGTACCAGCCATGCCTACCTCCTCTTCCAGCCCCTTCTTGAGGCACTCTCCCGATCACTCTCTCTTAGTCTCCAAGCCTTAAACACACCATTTTCTTTCCTGCCTCAAGGCCACCCTATGTGCTGCAGCTTCTTCTCCTCACTCCCAACACCACACACACACACACACACACACACACACACACACACACACACACAC
>NW_020837960.1:19166450-19244884 GCF_003676395.1 Aethalodelphis obliquidens | reverse complement strand
CACACACACACACACACACACACACACACACACACACACACACACACAGCTTATGCCTATTCATCCTTTAGTTCACAACTTAAACATCACTTCTTTGTGACTCTCCCCTACGTGCACAATACAGTATTTAACTAACCCTCTCTTTTTTAAAAAAATGTTTAAATTGAAGTATAGCTGATTTACAACGTCGTGTTAGTTTCAGCAAAGTGATTCAGTTATACATATATGTATATATTCTTTTTCAGATTCTTTGCCCCAATAGGTTATGACAAAATACTGAGTAGAGTTCCCTGTGCTATACAGTAGGTCCTTATTAGTTATCTATTTTATATATAGTACTGTGTATATGTTAATCCCGAACTCCTAATTTATCCTTTCCCCTCTTTCCCCTTTGGTAACCATTAGTTTGTTTTCTATGTCTGTCGGTTTATTTCTGTTTTACATGTCAGTTTATTTGTATCATTTTTATAGTTTTAGATTCCACATGTAAGCGATAGCATACGATATTTGTCTTTGGCTCACCTCACTTAATATGATAATCTCTAGGTCCAACCATATTGCTGCAAAAGGCATTATTTCATTCTTTTTTATGGCTGAGTAATATTGCATTGTGTGTGTGTATGTGTGTTTATTGATATATATATATATATATATATATATACATATATATACACCACATCTTCTTTATCCATTCATCTGTTGATGGACATTTAGGTTGCTTCCATGTCTTGGCTATTGTAAATACTGCTGCAATGAACATTGGGGTGCATGTATCTTTTTGAATTATGGTTTTCTCTGGATATATGCCCAGGAGTGGGGTTGCTGGATCATATGGTAGTTCTAGTTTTACTCTTTTAAGGAACCTCCATACTGTTCTCCATAGTGGTTGTACCAATTTACATTCCCACCAACAGTATAGGAGGGTTCCCTTTTCTCTACACCCTCTCCAGCATTTATTTGTAGACTTTTTGATGATGGCCATTCTGACCAGTGTGAGGTGATACCTCATTGTAGTTTTGGTTTGCATTTTTCTAATAATTAGCAGTGTTGAGCACCTAACCAGCCATCCCTGATGGACATTTAAGTTGTCTCTAGTTTTTCATAAGTACCAGCAATGAAGTCTCACACACACATATGCACACACACACCTTTTTATACTTGTACCTACATCTCTGATAGATCCATTTCTAGAAGTGAAATTGCTAAGACAAATGCATTTAATGTTTCAATCAGTACTACCGATAGCTCTCAAAAAGGTGCCCTAGAGGGGCTTCCCTGGTGGCGCAGTGGTTGAGAATCCGCCTGCCGAGTCAGGGGACACAGGTTCGTGCCCCGGTCCGGAAGATCCCACATGCCGCGGAGCGGCTGGGCCCGTGAGCCATGGCCGCTGAGTCTGCGCGTCCGGAGCCTGTGCTCCGCAACGGGAGAGGCCACAACAGTGACAGGCCCGCGTACCGCAAAAAAAAAAAAAAAAAGGTGCCCTAGAGAACCTGCTTTCTCACATTCTTAACAATATTGGATCTTACTAAGCTTTTCAATATTTGTTAATATTTTCATAAGATGGCTGCAGTCTCATTGCTAACTTTGCATATCTTTGATTATTAATGAGATTGAACATTTTATCATTCTATTATTTAAGATAAGAGGTAATTAGTTTGACATTATAGATAGAAGGATAGAGACTGAAAAAAAAGAAAATTAAAATTTCTGCTAAAGAATAAAGGAACATCTTAGGAAGGAAAAGCACCTTCTCAGCTTTGATATAAACGGCATTCATGCCTAACGCACATCTTGCTGCAAACGGAGCGTTTTAAACCATGTTTAAAGTTAACCCATATATAATTGGCTGCTCTGCTTCAGAATTATTACTGGAGATGCTGTGTGATCCTATATTGGTAAATTTTCTGATACATAAGCTTTATAATCATCAAATAATAAACTTCCCCTTTGTGCGCACATCTTGGTTTCTATGTTTTTTGTTTCATTTCGGGTTTTTTTTTTTTGGCCACAGCACGTGGCTTGTGGGATCTTAGTTCCCTGACCAGGGATCGAACCTGGGCCCTCAGCAGTAATTTAATTGATAGGATTGTATTAATGTCAATTTACGAATTTTGATCATTGAACTATGGTTGTGTAAGTTAACGTTAGGGGGTGCTGGGTGAAGGGTATACATAGACTTATTATTTTTGTAACTTTTCTGTAAGTCTAAAATTATTTCAAAAATAAAAACGTTAATTAAAAATAAAATAAGCTTCATCTGAAGTGTGATTTTCATAATACACATTAAAAACCACATCCTCCTGGTCATAGCTATGCTGAGGATTTAAATATTATTCAGAATTTCCCCTAATACTGAACTGCTCTTCACTGAAACCATGTGGTTTCACAGAATGCTGAAATGTTTTTAAAACAATTTGCATTCTCTTTCTCTTCTTTCATCTTTGAGTTTATGGAGCTCCCTGTTGTTCATTCAGAAAATAATTCTTACCAGCTTAAGCTACCAATTAATGTAAAAGAAGGAAGGGTCCCTGATCTGAATCTGGGGTTCTCAGCTCTGTCATAAATGAACTATGAAATCACTGGCAACTTACTCCCTTTGGGCCTCTATTTTCCACACCTATGAAATGAGTGAATTAGTAAAAGATATTTGGCTTTCTCAGTTGGGGAATTCTGTGCTTCATATTCATAATTCCTGACTCCTACTAGCTTGACGTCCACCTCCAAGTTAGGCTAAAAGTTTTGGTGTAGAAGTGACCAAAGACTGTAAATGCCAGTTTGTAGCTCAATATGTCAAGGCATTAACCAAAGTTAATGAATGTGGCAGAGGTAATTGGGTTCTTAATTTTTTTTTTTTTTTTTTTTTTTTGGCGGTACGCGAGCCTCTCACTGCTGTGGCCTCTCCCGTTGCGGAGCACAGGCTCCGGACGCGCAGACTCAGCGGCCATGGCTCACAGGCCCAGCTGCTCCGCGGCATGTGAGATCTTCCCGGACCGGGGCACGAACCCGTGTCCCCTGCATCGGCAGGCGGACTCTCAACCACTGCGCCACCAGGGAAGTCCCGGGTTCTTAATTTTTAATATCTCAGAGATTTTAACAAAGATCTTAATCTCATTTAAATCTCTTGATTTTACACATTAATGAATAGCAGTGAGTTATTTTCACACGGTGAAATTCAATCCATCTAAATCAGAAGCTTCATTCTAGGACCATATTTCAAATTCCTTTCCCACGGAAGCATCGTTCGGCAGCCACAAGTATGGCACACCTGACTCTTTCCTCCTCTTTCTTTTCCTGATCCCTCTTGCTGATGGTATAGGGAATAGAGATTGACTCAAAGTCAGACAATGGTGGCCTAAACCACCAATCTGTGGATTATTACAAGCTGACCTAGAGCCTAAAAGAATACTTTTCTTTTTTTTCTTAATTTTATTGAAGTATAGTTGATTTACAATGTTGTATTAATTTCTGCTGTATGGCAAAGTGACTCAGTTATCACAGGATATTGAATATAGTTCCCTGTACTATACAGTAGGACCTTGTTGTTTATCCATCCTATATGTACTAGTTTGCATCTGCTAATGTCAAACTCTCAATCCTTACCTCCCCCACCCCCCTTCCCGTTGGCAACCACAAGTCTGTTCTCTGTGTCTGTGAGTCTGTTTCTATTTCATAGATATGTTCATTTGTTTCATATTTTAGATTCCACATATAAGTGATATCATATGGTATTTGTCTTTCTCTTTCTGACTTACCTTGCTTAGAATGATAATGTCTAGGTCCATCCATGTTGCTGCAAATGGCATTATTTCATTCTTTTTAATGGCTGAGTAATATTCCATTATATCTATCTATCTATATATTTATAGAGATATATATATTCCACATCTTTATCCATTCATCTGTCGATGGACATTTAGGTTGCTTCCATGTCTTGGCTATTGTTCATAGTGCTGCCATGAACACTGGAATGCATGTATCTTTTTTCTTAAATAAATTTATTTGTGTATTTATTTGGCTGCGTTGGGTCTTCATTGCTGCGTGCAGGCTTTCTCTAGTTGTGGCAAGCAGGGGCTACTCTTCATTGCAGTACACAAGCTTCTCATTGCGGTGGCTTCTCTTGTTGTGGAGCACAGGCTCTAGGTGTGCGGGCTTCAGTAGTTGTGGCACGTGGGCTCAGTAGTTGTGGCTCACGGGCTTAGTTGCTCCGCGGCATGTGGGATCTTCCCAGACCAGGGCTCGAACCCATGTTCCCTGCATTGGCAGGTGGATTCTTAACCACTCTGCCAGCAGGGAAGTCCCCATGTATCTTTTTGAATTATGGTTTTCTCCAGATATATGTCCAGGAGTGGGACTGCTAGATAAAAGAACAATTTTCTTTTTGCCCATAATGACACTGGAAAAATGACTTCTCTTCTCAGTGCTGTTTCTCACTTACCATCCCATTAAAAATTCTTTTTTCATTGTGGCCACTTTGACATTTGCCCCAGTGAGCTTTCTGCCTTTATTTTTTTCCCAAATAGCCCTACTGAATTAGCCCCCCAAAACTCTGAGTTATTATTGTTATTCCACTCTTCAATGATTTTTCATCTAAACATTAACTACCACTTCAAAGTTCCTATGTTTGCGATGATCCCATTAGAATATTTTATTGAACCCAAATGAAGAAATTCCTTTTCCCTTTACTCCAGCGTATCCATATAATTGCTCTCAAATCTCTTCTTGAGGGGTACTGGGAAAAAAAAAAAAACTTGGTTTTTGGAGTTGTTGATCTAGGGTTTAAATCCTGGCTGTACCACTTATTTGCAACATTGGGAAATTTATTAAATTCCTGTAAATGGGAATAATACATACCTTAGAGAATATTCCAGACTTCAGTGATGTAATATGTGTGAAGCACACAGCACCAGGCCAGTCAGCCGAGAGGAACCCACCACCGCAGTGGTGCCTGTGACCATCTCAGCCACGATGCTGATGACAGTAATTACTCTAGACTGGCACGCATGGAGCAACCACCTCTACTGCCCTCAGCCACCGAGCTACACCCTTCCAGCTTTCCTGCACCTTGGCTAACACGTGCTTCTTCCCGAAATGGTAGGTGGTCCTCTATTTGACTTGAGAACAGAGCATTCTTTTTTCAAATGGCTAGAGTATCTTCATTATACACATAGACCATGGGACCTAGAATCTAAGGATAGTAGATTCTTTAGAATTAAGTGTGTAGATGGACAAAGAAAGGATGTTTTTAATGTCATGGTCTCAACTGTGAAGGTATGATAGTCCTTCAAAACTATGGCCAGATTCTGCATATCTTCCAGTTATACACCCACTTCCATTCATTCCTTAAAATATCATGAAATGTTGTTACATACAAAGGGATATCTGTAATATAATTTTTTTATTTATTTATTTATTTTTGGCTGTGTTGGATCTTTGTTGCTGCGCGCAGGCTTTCTCTAGTTGCGGCGAGTGGGGGCTACTCTTCATTGTGGTGCCCGGGCTTCTCACTGTGGTGGCTTCTCCTGTTGTGGAGCACAGGCTCTAGGCATGCGGGCTTCAGTAGTTGTGGCTCACGGGCTCAGTAGTTGTGGCTTGCGAGCTCTAGAGAGCAGGCTCAGTAGTTGTGGCGCACGGGCTTAGTTGCTCTGTGGCATGTGGGGTCTTCCCGGACCAGGGATTGAACCCATGTCCCCTGCATTGGCAGGCAGATTCTTAACCACTGCGCCACCAGGGAAGTCCCTGTAATATAATTTTTAAAGCATGATAATAAAATGATCACCTGTGAACCTACCATCCAACTTGGGAAATAGAATGTTAGTGCCGTTTAGGCTCCCTGGGTGTCCCTCCTCAACGCCACAGCCCGTCTCCCTTGGCTCCCTGAGTTACAGTATTGTGTTTATCATTACTGTGATCTGTGTTATAATCACATTTATTGCTCTGCAATATATTCAGAATTGTAAATGGGAGTCTATTGCATGTATTCTGCTGCAACTTATTTTTCACTCAACATCTGAAATTCGTCTGTATTAATGTGTATAGCTCTATTTTAATCATTTTTGCTTCTGTTTAGAGTTCCACTGCCTGAATAAACCACAATTTATTTATTAGTTCTCCAGGCAATGGGCACTTCCTCCCCAATTTTTACTACTTTGAACATTTTTGTAAATGCCTCCCAGCACTTATCTGCAAGGGTTTCTTTAGGTATGTACTCCAGAAGCGTTGTTCACAGTTTATATAAATACACACACACACACACACACACACACACACACACACACACACACGGTAGATGTTTATACTATGTATTTACATATAATTATTAAAAGATAACTAAATGTTTCATGTATGTTATATATTAAGTTACATACTATATATGTATGTAATATATATTATATATAATTATGTAATTCCAAGAGTATTTGCCAATTTATACTCCCACTAACCTCAACATATGAGTGATATTGCCTATCTTTTGATTTTTCACCCATCTAAAGAATACACAAATGTTATCTCAATATGGGTGTGGTTCTTTTTGTTTGGTTTTTGTTTTTGTTTTGCGGTACGTGGGCCTGTCACTATTGTGGCCTCTCCCGTTGTGGAGCACAGGCTACGGACGCGCCGGCTCAGCGGCCATGGCTCACGGGCCCAGCCGCTCTGCGGCATGTGGGATCTTCCCGGACCGGGGCACGAATCCGTGTTCCCTGCATCGGTAGGCGTACTCTCAACCACTGTGCCACCAGGGAAGGCCTCAATATGGGTTTTTTAAAAAAATTTTTAACTGAAATGTTCTTTAAATTCTATAGTGCTTTAAAATTTTCAAAATTTCACACATAATTTCATGTAATCCCATAATAGCCTTTCCCCCCACCCCTATGTTGCCCCTCCCCCTTCCCTCTCCCCACTGGTAACCACTAGTTTGTTCTCTGTATCTGTGAGTCTGCTGCTTTTTTGTTTTATTCATTAGTGTGTTGTATTTTTTAGATTCCACATATAAGTGACATCCTACAGCATTTGTCTTTCTCTGTCTGACGTATTTCACTTAGCATAATACCCTCTAAGTCCATCCATGTTGCTGCAAATGGCAAAATTTCATTCTTTTTTATGGCTGAGTAGTATTCCATTGTGTATATATACACCACATCTTTATCCACTCATCTGTTGATGGACACTTGGGTTGCTTCCATACTTTGGCCATCGTAAATGATGCTGCTATGAACATTGGGGTGCATGTATCTTTTTGAATTAGTGTTTTCTCCATATGGTTTTCATTTGCATTTTCCTCACATTCTTTCATATATTAGCCAGTTATATTAGTTCTTCTATGAAATGCCTGTTTATATATTTTGACCATATTCTTTTGTGTTGTTTTTCTTCTACTTGATTTTTAGGAGTTCTTTGTATACATACTACTGATTTGGTGATTGTATTGAAGCATTTATCTTCTCCATGTTGGACACGTGTCTTTTCACTCTTGGTGGTATCTTTTTTGATTAAAATTTCTAAATTTTAACATAGCCAAATTTATTAATCTTTTTCTTAGAGATTGTGCTTTGGTATTTTAAATCCTTGCCTACATCAGAGCCATAAAGATATTCTTCTGTATTTTCACTTTAAATGTTTATAATTTTATCTCATTTAAGTATCAAATTCAACTGAATTGGATTTTTTTAAAATATGAGAATCCACTTTTTTTCCTTCATGTGTATAACCAATTGTCCTAATACCATTCATTGAATATCCACTCTTCCCATTGATCTGCAATGCCAACTTTGTCATGTATCAAGTTTCCATATACTAATGGGCCTATTTCTGTGTTCTGTATTCTGTTCCATCAGTCTATTTAACTATCTCTGTGTGTAATATCCTGCTAATTATCACAGCTTTATAATAAGTCTTTTAAAAAAATATTTATTTGGCCACGTTGGGTCTTAGTTGCGGCATGCGGGTACCTTCGTTACAGCGTGCAGGCTTCTCTCTAGTTGTGGTGCGTGGGCTCCAGAGTGCGCAGGCTCAGTAGCTGTGCAGTGTGGGCTTTAGAGCGCAGGCTCAGTAGTTGTGGCTCACAGGCCCAGTTGCTCCGCGGCATGTGGGATCCTCCCAGACCAGGGCTCGAACCCATGTCCCCTGCATTAGCAGGCAGACTCCCAACCACTGCGCCACCAGGGAAGCCCTACACATATTTTTAGATTCTGAATATGATAAGCCCAATATTTAAAGGCTCTGTGAGTCTGATTCTGTTGTCTGTTGTTTCTGCTGGCACACATTCATGGTGCTTTCTTTCCTTATGTGTTTTGTAATTTGAAGACTGGGTTTACGGTGAGTTCCTTCACATACAATTTTTGTTTGCTTGTGCCAGAGCTTGAACACTATTAGCCTGAGGCCACTGTAAACTAAATTCTTAATTTGAGGTTGTTTTTGTTTTTTTAAAAGAATCCTCAGTGCTTTCAGTTGTATGAATCTGAATCACGTTGCTATACACCATAATGGAAATTAGTTCTGGGCTTCCCTGGTGGCACAGCAGTTAAGAATCCACCTGCCAATGCAGGGGACACGGGTTCGAGCCCTGGCCCAGGAAGATCCCACATGCTGCAGAGCAACTAAGCCTGTGTGCCACAACTACTGAGCCCGTGTGCTACAACTACTGAAGCCTGCACGCCTAGAGCCTGTGCTCTGCAACAAGAGAAGTCACCGCATTGAGAAGCCCACACATGCAACGAAGAGTAGCCCCCGCTTGCCACAAATAGAGAAAGCCCAGGCACAGCAATGAAGACCCAACACAGCCAAAAATAATGAACAAATAAAATAAATAAATTAAAATTTAAAAAAAAAGGAAATTAGTTCTGATTTTAGCATGATGACCTAAAATTCTAGAAGTGATTAGTATAAGCCCTTTATTTCTATAAGGTTACTTCACTATAGTGACCCAGACTTAGGTAAGGGTAGTTAATTTAGTGTGGAAATATAAATATGTATATATGCAAATATAGAAACATGTATATGTAAATATAATCTATGCATATAAATTTGTCTGTAAATCCTCTCAACTGTTATAGTCCTCTGATGACATCACATGTATGGCGACTTATATTTCAAAGAAGTATGGTCACTGAATGAAAAGAAAAAGGTTACAGGAAGTTGCCTTAAACTTACTTATTAGTGATTCTAAGATACTCTTTTTGTTTAGAATTACTAGTTGGATCCATAAAAGCTGGTAACTTTTTTCCATGCAGGAATATTTTTCAGTTACCACCGTACATATACTTTTAAACAATTTAACATCTATATGATTCAAATCAGATGCAATAATGAACACAATATAGGAAAACTTCTAGTAAAATTATTTAATTATAATACGAATCTCCAACAGCTTGAAATAAGAATTTCCATGATCTTCAATTGAACTGTATGCCACTTTCTTTTAGAATGTCCCGTTTTTCATTAAAATAGTTCCTAAACCACTCTATATGTTCAACCTTCTGTTTAACACTCAGATACGGGTTTTTGGAAAGGCCACAGGTCACCAACTCCATGAAGTGGCGAATTGGTCCCTGTTTTGGAAAATCCTCCAGGTATTTATCCAGAAATATATGTTCATGAAATTCTGAACCATCATCATCAAAACCTAGGAAATGAGACAAAATATGTTACAATTTTGAATGTAAAACCTACACTATAAAATTAACATAAATGAGGTAGTATAGTATTACAGTAAAGGCATGAACACTGGAGTAAAACAGAGGTTTGCTCACCAATTTAACAGCCACATGATTGGGCAAATTAACTTCACTGAGCAACAGTTTCCTCAGGCATAAAATGAGTATTAAGACAGCACGTTCTTCATGGGGTTTTATAAAGTTAAATAGACATAAATCTTACAAAGTTCCTTTACAATGCTTAGCATACTACAAATATTCAAAATGTAGCAGCAATTACTACTAATGGATATTTTAATATCTAAAGAAACCACTAAGAAAACTATACAAACTACACTAAAAAAATACATAAAGCAAAATAAGATGGAATCCTTATATTCAAGCAGCTCACAGGAAGCCCAGAAAAGACAGAGGAGTGAGAAGCAGAGAAAATGAACAGAAACCAAATAACAAAATGAGACTTAAATCCTAACAAATCAATAATTACTTTAAATGTAAATGTCTAAATATACCATCAAAAGAAAAACACGATCCAACTATATGCTATATACAAGAAACACACTTCGAATATTTACCTATAACATAGGTAGGTTGAAAGTAAAAGGATGGAGGCAGACATATCTTGCTAACATTAATTTTTAAAAAAAGAATGCATGAGTGGCTATAGGAATATCAAAGTAGACTTCAAAGAAAATTATTAGAGAGAAAGAGGAACATTACATAATAAAAGGATCAACCCACCAAGAAGACAAGCAATCTTAATTATGTATGCACCAAAGAGTTTCTAAATACATGAAAGAAAAGTTGATAGAAATAAAGTAGAAATTAAAAAATCCACAATTACAGTTGGAGGTTTCAAGACCCCACTGTCAACAACTGTGAGAACTAGCAAGTAGAAAATTAGCAGAGACACAGAAGAACTGAACAACATCAACCAACAGGATCACAGTGACATCTACAGAACACTCTACCAGACTATTGCAGAATACAAATTCTTTTAAAGTATCCATGGAACATTCACCTAGTTTAACCATATCCTGGGTCACAAAACAAATGTCAACATATTTAAAATAACTGAAATAATATACAGTATGTTCTCTGATCATAAAGGAATCAAAACAGAAATCGGTAACAGGAAGACAATAGGAAAATCTTCAAACAGTTGGAAATTAATGTAAGTAATTCATGGTCATAAAGGAAATCTCAAAAGAAATAATATTTATTTATTTGGATTGCGGGTCTTTAGTTGTGGCAGGCGGGCTCCTTAGTTGTGGCATGCATGTGGGATCTAGTTCCCTGACCAGGGATTGAACCTGGGCCCCCTGCATTGGGAGTGTGGAGTCTTAACCACTGTGCCTTGAGGGAAGTCCCTCAAAAGAAATTTTAAAAAACACATAGAATCGAATGAAAATACAACAAATCAAAATTTGTGGGACACAGCTAAAACAGTGCTGAGAGGGAAATATATAGCACTGAATGCACACATAAGAGAAGTCTCTAATCAATAATCTAAGCTCCCACTTTAAGAACCTAGTAAAAGAAGAGCAAAATAACCCCAAAGCAAACAAAAGGAAGGAAATAATAAAGATAACATCAGAAATCAATAAAACTGAAAACAAGAAAATAGAGAAAAATCAATGAAACCAATACCTGGTTCTTCACACGCACACACACAAAACAAAAAAAACAAAAATTGATACATTTCTAGCAAGTCTGATAAAGAAAAAAGAGAAGGCACACACCAACAATATTAGCAATGAAAAGGGGGTTATCATTATAAATCCTGAAATCATTAAAGGGATAATAAAGGAATACTCCAAACAACCTTACACTCACAAATTCAACAACTTGAAAAAAATGGACAACTTAAAAAAAAATCCATTGAACTACCAAAACTCAACCAAAATAAAAGATAACCTGAATAATCTTATAACTACTAAAGAAAAGCAATATGTAATTTAAAAGTTCTCAAACATTTAAAGAAAAACTAACACCAATTTTACACAATCTCGTCCAGAAACTAGAAGACAGGATACTTCCTAACACGTTTTATGAGACCAGCATTACCTTGTTAAAAAAACAGACAAAACAACCAAAAACAGGAGCAAGAGAGAGAGAGAACTACAAAACAATATCTCTAATAAACTTAGAGGAAAAACCTTTAAACAAAATTAGCAGACAAATCCAACAATGTATAAAAAGATTTATACACCAAGATCAAGTAGAATTTACTCAAGTAGGATTTTACTGCAAGGCTGGTTCAACATCTGAAAGTCAAGGTAATCTACCATATCAACAGGTTAAAGAAGAAAAATCGTATGACCCAACACTCACTTTGATAAATATTCTCAGCAAATTAGGAAAAGAGAAGAACTACATCAACATGGTAAACCTACAGCTAATATCATGGTGAAAGACTGAAGGCTTCTCCCCGAAGTTCCTGAACAAGGCAAGGAGATCAGCTCTCACAACTCCTACTCAACATAGTTCTGAAATTTCCAGCCACTGATGAGGGAGGCAGAAAGAAAAGTCACGTAGATGGGAAAGGAAGACATAAAACTATTTGCAGATGACATGATTGTCTACGTAGAAAATTCCAAGGAATCTACAAAAAAACTCCTAGAACTAATTAGTGAGTTCAGTAAGGTTACAGGATACAAGATCATAAAAATAAGAATCACTATTTAAATTGGAAGACTCAACATAGTAAAGATGTCATTTCTCTCCAAACTCATCTACAGGTTTAATGTACTTTCTACCACAATTCCAGCAAAGTTTTGCCACAGACAAGCTTATTCTAAAATTTATATGGAAAGGCTTAAGTCCTAGAAGAGTTAAGACAATCCTGAAAGAGAAGAATCAAGTGGGAGGAATAACGCTCGGGCTGACTCTACAGCTACAGTACAGGCATGCCTCGTCTCGCTGTGCTCTGCTTTACTGTGCTTCACAGATATTGCCTTTTATTTTTGTACAAATTAAAGGTTTGCAGCAACCCTCTGTCAAGCAAGTATATCTACACCATTTTTTCCAATGGCATTTGCTTACTTCCATGTCTCTATGTCACATTTTGGTAATTCTCACAATGTTTCAAACTTTTTTCATTATTATTATATTTGCTATGCTGATCTGTGATTGGTGATCTTTGCTGAAGGCTCAGATGATGGTAAGCATTTTTTAGCAATAAAGTATTTTTTTTAACATCTTTATTGGGGTATAATTCCTTTACAATGGTGTGTTAGTTTCTGCTTTATAACAAAGTGAATCAGTTATACATATACATATGTTCCCATATCTCTTCCCTCTTGCGTCTCCCTCCCTCCCACCCTCCCTATCCCACCCCTCCAGGCGGTCACAAAGAACTGAGCCGATATCCCTGTGCCATGCAGCTGTTTCCCACTAGCTATCTACCTTACGTTTGTTAGTGTGTATATGTCCGTGACTCTCTCTCAATAAAGTATTTTTTAGTTAAGGTATGTACTGTACTTTTTTAGACATAATGTTATTGCACACTTAACAGAATACAGTGTAGTGTAAACATAATTTTTATATGCACTGGGAAACCAAAAGATGCATGTGACTTGCGTTATTATAATCTTTGCTTTATTGCGATGGTCTGGAAACACACCTGCAATATCTAAGGTATGCCTGTAATCAAAAGAGTATGGTATTCACAGGGAACTCAATATTATGTAATGACCTATATGGAAAAAAAAATCTAAAAAATAGTAGATATATGTATAACTGATTCACTTTGCTGTACATCTGAAACTAACACAACATTGTAAATCAACTATATGCCAATAAAAGTTTTTTAAAAAATAGAGTATGGTATTGGCAGGCAGTAAGACACAAAGGTTGATGGAACAAAAATCGAGGACCCAGAAATAGACCCTGTTATGGACTGCCAACACATGGATCTTGGACTTCCAGCCTGCAGACTTTGAGAAAGTAAATTCTGTTGTTTAAGGTACCTAGTCTGTGATATTTTATTATAGAAGTCTTAGCAGACTAACACAGATCCACATGAATATGCCCAACTTTTTACAAAGATGCATAGACAATTCAATGGAGAAAGGACAGCCTTTTCAACAAATGGTGCCAGAAGAATTGAAAAAGAACCTCAACCTCATACAAATTAACAAAGAATGGATCACGGTCTAAACTATATATATAACAGAAAAAAAAAACAGAGGAAAATCTTCTGGTTCTAGGGCTGGCAAAGAATTTGACACCAACAGCACAATCCATAAAAGGAAAAATTGGGCCCCATCAAAATTGAAGACTTTTGGTCTGTGAAAGAATCTGTTAAAAGGATACAAAGACGGGCTTCCCTGGTGGCGCAGTGGTTGAGAGTCCGCCCGCCGATGCAGGGGACACGGGTTCATGCCCCGGTCCGGGAAGATCCCACATGCCGCGGAGCGGCTGGGCCCGTGAGCCATGGCCGCTGGGCCTGCACGTCCGGAGCCTGTGCTCCGCAACGGGAGAGGCCACAACAGTGAGAGGCCCGCGTACGGCAAAAAAAAAAAAACTAAACCTGTAACTACCACACTACCCAGAAACTGCACTCCTGAGTATTTATCCCAGGGGAATGGAAATCTATATTCATACAGAAACCTGTACGTGAATATTTACAGCACCTTTATTGTAATAGCCAAAAACTGGTAACAGCCCAGATGTCTTTTATCAGGGGAATGGTTAAACAAACTATAAGGTACATTCAAACCATGGAATATTACTCAGCAATAAAAACAACAGCAGCAAACAACCCCTATTGACACACACAACAACTTGGATACATCTCCAGAGAATTAATCATGCTGAGTGGGAAAAAAAAGCCAATCCCCAAAGGTTACATACTGTGTGATTCCATGTGTACGTCTTTCTTGAAGTGACAAAATTACAGAAATGGAAAATGGATTTAGTAAGATTGCCAAGGATCAGGGACTAAGAAAGGACAGCAGTGAGAGGTGAGTGGATGTCGTTATGAAAGAGTATAAGAGAGATCCTTGAGGCGACAGAACTGTTCTGTATCCTGACTGTGGTCGTGATTACATGAATCTACATACGTGACAAAACTGCACAGAACTAAGCACACAAACACACTCACACAAAGGAGTACATGTAGAACTGGTGACATCTGAACATGGCTGAAAGACACGGCTGCCAGCTGCCTGCCTGTGATACTGTGCTGTGGTTACGTGGGCGGTAACTACTGAGGGAAGATGGGTAAAGGGTATGTGAGATATTTATCATTTCTTACAGCTGCATGTGAACCCACAATTACCTCAAAATAAGAAGTTTAAAAATGCTCTCTAATCACTTACAATTATCTTACACTTATTGAAAGAGATTTTAAAAATTTTATTTGGACAGTTAAAGATCTATTCATCATTTTTCTTTTTTTTCTTTTTTGCAGTGTGCAGGCCTCTCACTGTTGTGGCCTCTCCCGTTGCGGAGCACAGGCTCCGGATGCGCAGGCTCAGCAGCCATGGCTCACGGGCCCAGCCGCTCCGCGGCATGTGGGATCTTCCCGGATCAGGGCACAAACCCGCGTCCCCTGCATCGGCAGGCAGACTCTCAACCACTGCGCCACCAGGGAAGCCCTATTCATCATTTTTATAAAAACTAAAACACACAAGAAATAAATTAAGGCATTAGACGGCCAAATGGCCACATACTACTCCTATGCTTGTATACATTCCCCTTTGCACTGTGCCTTTGCCATTCTTCCCATAAAGAGGTAGATACAGCCTGTTTCTCCAACCCTTAAATTTGAGGTTGGCCAGGTGACCTGCTTTGGTCAACGGGACATTACCAAACACAATGCAGACAAAGACCTGAAAAGCGCTTGCACATCAGTCCCTGCTCTTCCTTGTGTTAGGAACTCTTCTATAGCCAGGTGAACAGCCCAGGCTAGCCTGTGAGATGATGAGTGACATATAACCCTCCTATCGCCTTCTCTGACAACCAACTAGACACCAACCAGACACTTGAGAGAAGCTACTCTAGAACAACCCACCCCAGCCAACCTGCCAAAACCAACCAGAAAACCCATAAGCTCATGAGCAGTTACAACTTAGCTGTTGTTTTAGTAAGTTTGGGGTGGTTTGTTATGTAGCAAAAACTGATTGACATGATCGGCTGAGGTATTCCTAAAACTGCTTCACATTCAGAATCCAACTCTTCTGAACTGGCTTTTCAACTCGGAGTTGTCAGCAGCCGTGCTTTCCAACGTCTATTAAGAACATTTGCGATGCAGCGTTTCTTAAGAGTGTTCCACTATGGCCTCTCTGACGCCCCTAATGCAAATCTGGATGCGTATCCACAACAGGCAATGACAACTGCTCCTTCACTGATGCCTGACTAGCATAACCAGGTGCATCACGATCTCAGAGATATTTAAAACGGTGAAAGACAAAAGTAGTCATAGTCAATGAAATACAGGGAAAAAGCTGTGCAGGAATTTTTTAAATGGAAGTTTTCTCTATCCTATAACCCCCGAAAGTTTCTACTCACATTTTCCCAGGCTAGTCACTTCCAAGACTAATCACTTCTAAGGTGTATATCCTTCTAGTCCTTTCCCTAAATGCATACGTATTTTTTAAAAATAAGACAAATTATTGTTTAAAAAAATCTTTCTCTGAATCCCATTCAGAATTCTCTATGGTTCTCAATAGTTTATACCACCAAGCAAGCATGTTGTTACTCCTTCACTTTTTTTCCTTTTGTTTTTAAGGCGTATGCACCTGGGGATAGGAATGGGAGAAGTGCAATCCAGAGAGGTAAAAAATGAAAAATAAAAGCCTCGCTTTGCTAAAGGTCTTTTCCATATTGTCAAACACTGCTAACAGTTTCCTGTGACAATTATTCTTTAAAAAAAAAACAACAACCCAATATGGCTAATGTGAAAAACAAGGCAGGTTTACATGTTCAATATATTTGAAAGAGTATGTTAGGGCTAAGACATAAGGTCTGTAGCACTGGAGACTTAATAAATCAAGGTGATAAGTGCTCTCAAAAATCCAAGGGTGACTTCTGGATTGAGATGTTGTTGTTGTTGTTAGTTATTAATATCCTTAGATGTACTTAAAATATAAGACTCAAGACAGAAAATTTTGCAAATCATTTTTAAAAATAGCTGTGTTAACACAAGTTCAATAATCAATTTATTAAATCATTAACAGATTGACTATCTCTGACATAAAGTTATAATGAGTTAATGGGTATAGCAATTATGACTATGCTATATTAGGTGGAAAAGCATCTAAGGGCATAGGTGATCTTATTTCTTATTACTCTTCCCCTAGATGAGAGATCAACCATCTTTTTAACTCAGAATGTTCCAGCAGGGCGTAATGAACAGATCCTTCCTGAATAAGTCAATGAGTGAATGAAAGCCAAGTGGTACTGGCAAGTATAAAACAAAGGAAAAAACGAGAAAGAGATAAAGAGGGGATACTATATACAAAAATAAGTTCCAGATAGATTAAACAGGAAAAGGCTAACAGATCTGACTAGGTCCAAATTAAAATCACTGTTGGTTGAAGACGTTCTGAACAGTTAAAAGATAAGCAACAAGGACTTCTAGTTAAAATGTAGCAGATTGAACCCATGCTTTAAAAATCTCTGCTCCCCTGTAATATCTACTACATGGCAATAAAAGGAATAAAAAGACAAAGAGAACAGAAGAAGAAACAATAACAGACAGGAGGTATCAGCAAAATGTTAGAGGAAGGACAGTGGACAGATAAGTAGTAACTGACTCAGCTGAGTCGAAGATGCTAAAACCAAATTAAGAAGCAGACTTCAAAGGCTTCGGGAATTAGTGGCAGCATATACCACTGAAATTAGGAATGGGGATGAGGGACAAAAAACCAGAGGATTAATTAAAACTGGTTTAGGGAATACTTAGATCTCCCACCTTCTACCTATATCTCTAGATGACTACACCATCCATTTCCCAAAGAAGATGGGAAGTTTACTTTTTGGAGAAACTAAAACAGAAAGAGGAATGAGTCACTAAATTGATAAGAAGGGGAATTAAGTGAAAATCTGTGTGCTGAATGGTGAGACATTCCATGCCGCCCCCGCCCCCATCCTACCAGCTGGAGGAGCAGCTGGCTATCTTTTTAGAAGAGAATGTGCCAATATTTATTGCAATATAAAACACGCCTATTGTTTGACCCTTCTAGGAACTGAAGTACTCAGACATATACAGAAGGATATGTATAAAAAGATTCACTACAGCTCCATCCATCAACAGGAAAGTGGTAAAATAAATTACAGTGCATTCATACAATGGCATACTATAGAATATGTAAAATAGTTCCATTTTATGGTCCCATATAGACCAAAACAACAGATAAATGTGAAACTACCATTTAAAGTGGACTGTGAGGACACTTATCAAACTATTGACAATGGTCGTTTCAGAAAAAGGGAAGAGAACTGAGAGGTAAAGGTATATTCTCTATTCTTCCATATTATTTAATTTTTTTGCAAGTAAACTTTAATATATTTATTTCTGTAATTTAAAATATTTTTTAATAAACAAAAGAAACATAATATAGTAAGGAGAAAATAAGAGAGTGTGGGAAATTAAATACAACAAGGAAATCCCAAATGGTGTACAATCAACTCAGGTTAAATCTGTGTCTAATTCTCCTTTAAATATTACTGAATGCAATTAAATATTACTGAATACAACTAAAAATATGGTACAGCAAATAAACGGTAAAATCCAGCTAATAGCAATGACTGATTTTTTTTTTTTTTTTTTTGCGGTACGCGGGCCTCTCACTGTTGTGGCCTCTCCTGTTGCGGAGCACAGGCTCCGGACGCGCAGGCTCAGCGGCCACGGCTCACGCGGCGTGTGGGATCTTCCCGGACCGGGGCACGAACCCGCGTCCCCTGCATCGGCAGGCGGACTCTCAACCACTGTGCCACCAGGGAAGCCCTGACCAATTATTTTTGACAAGAGTGTATTATAGCACTGAAGCAAATTCAGTCACTTTCACTTTGACTTGCTTCCACTTCTATTTTGTCAAAACTATTATTTCTTTTCCTGTTTGTATTCTGAGGCTCTTGTTCAAAGGCCACCATCTCAAACAACCAACAGATTGTTTCAGACAACACATACTTAACCATCTTTATATCTGCCCTAATTTTCTCCACACTATACCCTCCCACATGACAACAGAGCCCTCTTTAGAATTCTATGGTAATTCTGAACTTTTCTCACTATTCTTGCTAGCTCATATTACAGCACACATTCCAGATGCCCTAGCAAAGGATGGCACATTACAAGTTTAAACCAACTGAAGAATAAAAACAAAAGTGTGACTGACATCCATGACTGAGCTTTTTTGCCCACTGAAGCCTCTAAACTGAGAATTACTCTTGGAGGGTATTTCAAAACACCTGTAATTCGGTGGCATGTACATGGCTAATGGATATTAAAGAGCAGGACCCTGTTAACTGGGTAGTGGTAAAAATGGGATTAAATTTAGATAAAGCCAAAGCTAAAACAGAAGTGACCTTATTATCAATCCAATATATAACAAAGACTACAAAATCTAACTGGGAATAATTCCATCTAACAGCTTTTATAAATCTCTAGGCTCGCAAAGCACATAGAAGGGACAAACCAGGTTTTAAAAACTGACAAAAAGCTACTTCAAACTGGGAAAACAATTTTTACATTTTAAGTGGCAAAACAAACAAGTGCAATTTTTTATATAACAGAAAAACACAACACTGGGAAGTAAATTTTAAACAGAAGACATGCATTTTATCATTTTTGGTATCATGTTCCCAAACTGACATGGTGAGTCCCTAAATACACAACAAAACATCTTTTCCCAAAAACATCAAAGTAAATCTTCATGAAGCTAATCATTAGGAGAGTGAGCATGATGCTTTACTACTCTTAAAAGTTAAGTATAAGAAATATAGAAGAATGTTACTGAACGGCTGAGGCTCCAGGTTCTAAGGCCGGTCCTCTTAAAGTATTCAGAAGACCCTAAGTGTGTACTGAGGGGAGTGATCAAGGTGAGAACGTTTCCACGGTTCCCTTCCTGTTCTTCGTTCAGATAACAATTGCCTTCAGGAGCTGGAAATGAGATACCTCCCTTTCCGACCCCAAATCATCAATAATGTGTACAGTGTATATGGGCACTTGTCACATTCATCTCCCCAACCTGACCAGAAAACATGTTTTTTTCCTTTTTCAGAAATGACACTTTCTCAGAAACGAGGTCAAATCTAAGATAAATTCCTTTGGAGTTTGGACACTCAAGATTCTGATAAACTTAAATGTTTTTCTGCTGATGACAATGTACTGCCGATTCATGCTTTTCTATTATCCTATTTGGTGGTTCCTAGAAAATACACAGTATCCTCATGAATATTTTAAGATTTAAAGATGTTATAGTATAGAAGAGAAAACAGTTATAATAGCAAATCTTCTCACAATATCGTTGTTGTAGAAACAGGGATGAGGATGGTAACAATGCTTTACTTGTATAATCAGTTGTTTCTCAGAAGAATCCCATAAAATAATCCTATTATTATTCCCATCACTTTATAAGATGGAGGAAGTGAGGCTTGGAGAGATGAAGACTCACTCAGGAACTTGGTCTCTAACCACCACACTCACTGTCTCTCCTAAGTAAAGTCACATCTTCTACCTCAATACTGGGTTTTAAAACCATATCTTGAACCATGAGGACCTGGAACACCCAACTTTCATCAAATATGGAACAAAGTCTTCCCTTAATATCATAGATTATATTTTGTTAGTTTTTTTTGCTACTTTTAAAATTCTATCGTCATACAGGAGCGGAAAAGAACTAACATTTATTCCTATGTATTATATGCCAAGAACTGTGCTGAGCAACTCAATATCTTATTTAATTCTTACATTCTTCCAGTGAGGTACCTTTAATTTTACACATGAGAAAACTAAGGCTCAGGAGGTTAAATAATTTCCTCAAAGGCAAATGGCTAATAACTGACATAGCTGGAATCTGAACTCAGGCCTACACAAATAAAAGTCCTTGGTTTTTGGGTTTTTTTTTTTACCTTATCCTGATACCTTCTAGAATGTAGAAGCCATAATACTTTTAAAAATATTTAAAGTATACTTTAAAAAATACACATTATTTAATAGATGAAATGCAAATTTCTATATTACTGAATATATCATACAAATATTAAGAATTTGCTAAAGGATTTGTAAGTCCCTAAAGTTTTCCTATACAAAAGATTACTTTATGAAAATATAAGACTATTTAAGCTACCACTCCACTTATTAATCCAAACAAATGAAAGGTTATCAAAAATGAAAATATTACAGTGCAGCATAATACTACAAAGGTTAAAATACAGACTACATTTTCCTAAGGCTTCCTGAGGTGTTTGCTATTTCTATTTAATCTTACCATAAAAGTAAATGAATCCCTTCTAACTGAAAATACATCAATAAAAATTCAATGAAATGTTTAGCTGATGACATCACGGGCGCCATAAAAAATAAACAGCATAGCAATACTGTTTTCCTTTTGATTGAGGAAGATGTAACACCTCTAGAAAAATCTCCAGGAAAGTAGATAATGTTTTATTACTGGCTCAAAGCACCTAGGTATGCAGCCAAAGAATTTCAAAGCCTCCTAACCTATTTGTTTTGAGTGGCTTTGAATACAAGAAACTTGTGTCTCATTAATGCAACCGTTTTAAATAAAAGATACCAGCATAAAACTTGAAGGTTGTAATGTTCCCCAAAACTGAAGGATGATCTCATACCCAGTATTTAATGTATTAGAAGATTTACCAGGTAATCTCCTGCTTTTAGCAAGTAGAAAACTGTCATCATTTGCAGTTCTCAACACTTCTATGTCACAGAAATTCATGATGCATTTCTGCCATATAATTTTACTTCTTTATTTTCCTTATCCAACAACTAGAATTCAGTGAAATCGTAGCATTCTTTTTAAAAAAAACACTGTCAGATTTCTTTAGGACATCACAAAGATGTTTACACAAAGTTTTGAAATTCAGGTAAGTATCCAAAACCTACAACTGAACATCTGCCAGATTTAATCTCAATCATTGAGTTTTATAAACCTATGGCATTAAGACTTACCTGCTTCATTGTTAATTGGGAACTCCCACAATTTCCCCTCTTTTGTCAATTGGATCATCTCTTCAAAACCATTCTGAAAGGGTTGTTCATTGACTGCCGCTAACTGCTTAGCAAATTCTACATCCCAAAGAGAAGGTACTGCCTCTGTAGAATAAAAACATCCAAATTACACACAATTCCATATAAATATCTTTCTTTTTAAAAATGTTATCATCAGGGCTTCTCTGGTGGCACAGTAGTTAAGAATCCGCCTGCCAATGCAGGGGACACAGGTTTGATCCCTGGTCCGGGAAGATCCCACAGGCCACGGAGCAACTAAGCCCATGTGCCACAACTACTGAGCCTGCCCGCCACAATGCTACTGAAGCCCACATGCCTAGAGCCTATGCTCCAAACCAAGGGAAGCCACCACAATGAGAAGCCTGCACACCACAACGAAGAGTAGCCCCCACTCGCCACAACTAGAGAAAGCCCATGCGCAGCAATGGAGACCCAACACAGCCAAAAATAAATAAATAAAATAAATTTATATTTAAAAAATGTTATCAGCTCTGAATTGATAATATATTTTCAGATCTAGAAGCTCATAATTAAACAGTATATAGGGACTTCCCTGGTGGCGCAGTGGTTAAGAATCCACCTGCCAATGAAGAGGGACATGGGTTCGATCCCCGGTCTGGGAAGACTCCACATGCCTCGGAGCAACTAAGCCCGTGCACCACAACTACTGAGCTTGCGCTCTAGATCCTATGAGTCACAACTACTGAGCCCACACGCTGCAACTACTGAAGCCCACGTGCCTAGAGCCTGTGCTCTGCAACAAGAGAGGCCACCGCAATGAGAAGCCTGTGCACCACAACGAAGAGCAGCCCCTGCTCACTGCAACTAGAGAAAGCCCGCGTGCAGCAACAAAGACCCAATGCACCCCCAAAAAAACCACAAAAAACAAAACCAACAAAATAAAAACCAGTATATAATGAAAGGTCACTCTTTGATAGCTAAAATTGAAACAAAAATAATATATAAAGACTGCAACCACAATAATTGCAAGCCTTACTTTTTGTTTTTACTACAATGCTAGGTAATTAACCACTAGTCTCACTGCCCCCTCTATTGGAAAGGAAAAAAATGTCTATTCTGTTCACAGATCTTTTTATGACTGAATATTTTTTATACAACATGTGATTTAGATCTTTAAAGTCCAGTCTGTTTATCTTTATTTTTAGTCTGTTAAGATAAGTCACAAATGTACTACTAATAAAGACCAAATAAGTTAAATTAACATAATTACAGTAACAATGACAATGATAATACTATTAATGCGTACTGGGCACTTATTCTGTGCTAAATGCTTTTTATACATTAGTTCATTTAATCCTCACAACCAACTCTATGAGTAAGGTAATATAGTGTTAGCTTTTTACCACCATCATATCACATGTTTCAATCATTTATTTGTTTTGAAAATTTAAGACATCTTTAAAGAATGAGTCACATTCCCACCAAACATCACTGGTGGAAATGTAATGGTACAGCTGCTCTGTATTGAATAAAAGAGTGTGGCAGTTTCTTAAGAAGTTAGAATATACTTATTGGGACTTCCCTGGTGGCAAAGTGGTTAAGAATCCACCTACCAATGAAGGGGACACGGGTTCGAGCCCTGGTCCGGGAAGATCCCACATGCCGCAGAGCAACTAAGCCCATGCACCACAACTACTGAGCCTGCGCTCTAGAGTCCATGAGCCACAACTGCTGAGGCCACATGCCACAACTACTGAAGCGTGCACACCTAGAACCCGTGCTCTGCAACAAGAGAAGCCACTGCAGTGAGAAGCCTGTGCACCACAATGAAGAGTAGCCACCGCTTGCTGCAACTAGAGAAACCCGCGCGCAGAAACAAAGACCCAAAGCAGCCAAAATTAAATAAATAAATAAATAAATTTACTTTTTAAAAAAGCAAGCTGGCTCCTTCAAGAACCCATCACCTCTTCTGGCTGTTCATTAGGTGAACCTTAGCAGCTGCCCTGACAAAAAGTTCCCCTTTTGGGGCAAGCTTAAGAGTTGCCACTTCAGGAATTCCCTGGTGGTCCAGTGGTTAAGATTCACGGCAGTGGCCAGGGTTCAATCCCTGGTCCGGGAACTAAGATCCCCACAAGCTGGGCGGTGCGGCCCAAAAAAAAAGAGTTGCCACTTCAACAGGGGAGAGGTGATCCATTCTCCACGCCTGTGCATTTTGCATTTCCTTTTCATCAGTCATAGAAGACAGAATGCAGTTGTCACAGTACAAGAAGGGGGGCGTTGTTCTCTTAGCTTCATCTTCAGCTTAAATGAACAGTGATTGAATTAATGCCTTTCCTCCATGGATATTTATTTTATAGCTCAATTTGTTTAAAAAAGGATTTAAGATAACGGATTCCTATTATTTGTAAGCCACTTGGCTAGGGGCTATTGGGTATACAAAAATCAGTGAGACCCAGCCCCTAATATCAAGGAGTTTATTGAATAGTGGGAAAATCAGATGTTTTTATAAGTAACTGAAAGATTAAATGAGCCACTGGAAGATGGCCTAGAAACTTAAATATCAAAAATAAAATTATTTCTACCAAGGTCCAAAAAGTTAACTGATAATCCTTAGAAATGGAAGTCACTTATAAGCTAAGACCATTTGTATGGAGTTTCTTCATTTATTTTAAGTTATCAGTAAGACAAATTTAATGTCAAGCAAGAGGACACTTATTTCTCTTTTAATTAGGCTTAAAATGGTGACTGTGAAGGATCTGACTTCTTGCCGAAAGAAGAAAGGGGGAAGAACAGAGAACAAACACTAACTGTGTGTTAAGAAAAAAACACCACAAGTCTGCTAAATATATTCCCTGAATGCTCTCCTTCCCATCTCCTAAATAATCTCTAAATCACTTCAATAAATTAGCACCTATAAGTGCTATCTCCTCTTCTAGATAGTAAGCTGCCTTAGGGCAGACACCACAATTTATCTTTACATAATAGTACAAAGGTGTGTTGCAAATAGTAGGTGATCATTAACGTTCTAACCCAAATTAGCAGCCAATCTATAGATCTGGATTCATGTGGCTGATGGTACTTACCTCCCATTGCCTCACGGGCTGCAGCATTTCAAGGGAGAAATCTGACCAACACTAACATGTCAACAACTACGTTAATAAGCAAGATCCAGGTCAATGACAGGATGGAATATTAAAATACCTGATGATTACGCAATCAAAACATGAAGGACATTTTCCAAAGATGGAATGTTTACTCCTGAGAAATAGTGTTATTTTCTTAACAAACCTGTTTCAGGTGCCTCTTCAGTAACTGCCTTAAGCTCAAAAATATTAAGCCTCTTCCCCTTGAATATATTTTTCCTAAAACTGAAAAAGAAAAAAATTATTTTAATGAATATTTTATACACAGTCAACAAAAAATTGTTTATGAGAAGAAAATTTTATATGAAATATTCAACGTAAAAATTAAAAATAATTCTGCTGCCCCACACCAGACAGTTTAACTAAATTGCCACGTCTTTAGGACTGATAACTAAAAACAGGAACAAGTTCACCTGAATTTCTGCATCATAATACAACAAAGAAGTTACAACAATTTAACTACCAAAATACCTAATTGAAAAGATCAGCTTAATTTGCCACAATTTTTATTTGATCCATTTCATATTAAGGTTTTAGAAAACCTGACATTGTGGAAAGCTATTAAAATATGCTAAGTTAGAAGTTGTTAAAGTCAACATTTGTCTTAGTTTAAGGGTAAAAAACACTGCCTGCTTAATTATAAATTATAATTATAAAAGATTGCACAGGGGCTTCCCTGGTGGCGCAGTGGTTGAGAGTCCGCCTGCCGATGCAGGGAACACGGGTTCGTGCCCTGGTCTGGGAAGATCCCACATGCCACGGAGCGGCTGGGCCCGTGCGCCACAACTACTGAGCCTGTGCTCTAGAGCCCACAAGCCACAACTACTGAGCCCGCGTGCCACAACTACTGAAGCCTGTGCGCCTAGAGCCTGTGCTCTGCAACGAGAAGCCACCACAATGAGAAGCCCGCGCTCCACAACAAAGTTAGCCCCCGCTCGCCGCAACTAGAGAAAGCCCATGTACAGCAATGAAGACCCAACGCAGCCAAAAATAAATAAATAAGATAGAAAACGCATTAAATTTGTTAAAAAAACAAACCAAAAAATATTGTCCCAAAATATTTAACTTTAGTCTTCTTTAAATCAGTCTTCTTTGAAATGATGCCATGCAACTACATCAGAATGCTATATTATAGATTGATTTTTTTTTTTTCGGTACGCAGGCCTCTCACCGTTGTGGCCTCTCCCGTTGCGGAGCACAGGCTCTGGATGCACAGGCTCAGCGGCCACGGCTCATGGGCCCAGCCGCTCCGCGGCATGTGGGATCTTCCCGGACCAGGGCACGAACCCGTGTCCCCTGCATCGGTAGGCATACTCTCAACCACTGCACCACCAGGGAAGCCCTAGATTGATTTTTAATGATTCGAGCTGTCATCACAAATTAGAAGGTGGTGAGGAAGAAGCTGAAAAAGTAGGGAGGGGGTTTATATGCATATAATGACTGCATTAAAAAGCAGCCTAGGACTTCCCTGGTGGCACGGTGTTTAAGAATCCGCCTCCAATGCAGGGGACATGGGTTTGCGCCCTGGTCAGGGAAGATCCCACATGCCGTGGAGCAACTAAGCCCGTGCGCCACAACTACTGAGCCCCTGTGCCACAACTACTGAAGCCCGCACACCTAGAGCCTGTGCTCTGCTACGAGAAGCCGTTGCAATGAGAAGCCCGTGCACCGCAACCAAGACTTGCCCCTGCTCACCACAACTAGAGAAAGCCCGTGTGCAGCAACAAAGACCCAACGCAGCCAAAAATAAATAAAAGAAATTAATGTATAAAAACACAACCAAAAAACTATGTAACGCATGGCTTAGCATCTTTAAGAACTGCAAATTACCAAATTCAGATTGCCACAAATAATCTACTACTTTAAGATATTATAATGGATCTTCTTTCTTTTTCTGATGGTGGTTATTTCTCTAAGGTATGAAGAAAGATGATTATATATAGAGATAGAGAGAGTACATGAATCTACACTGTTAGGCACACATCAGAATGAAAAATAGTGTTTCTCGCAAAACATTCATTTGTTCAGAATTCAGTCAGCTCCACTTACTCTAAATCAGGAGACCTTTATTCACCGTGGGTAAATGTGAGGCAGGGCCCATTCTGATTTACGATATAGAAAAATGTAGGGCTGCTAAACCCAGTACATCTTTCCCTCTCTAGGAAATGGGACGTGGAGAGTAAGGAGACAGATATAAATGCATCCGGGACGCTCAGACACCCAACAGCAACAATATGCACAGCAACAAAGTAAATCTACAGTTCAACAAACAAAACCAAACTGACTGCAGAGCCTGAATACCTTCTTCTCAGATCAGCAGGCTTCGCTTGGCCAACAAAATCATCAGTCCCTTCATCAAACTGAATCTGATGCACTGGTCTTGTGCTAACTCTCGCTGTGGCAGATCTGGCAACTTTCATATCTGATATGATGTCAGTGAAACTGAAATAAGAAAAAGGTCAAGTGTGTTAGAAATTGTAGCTACAGAAGAGTAATAAACTTTCTTTTTTTTTTTTGAGTAATAAACTTTCTTAAACATGAGATTCATATCACTTAATTCTTACTTCACTTCTATGCACTAATACCGAACAAAAAGTCATGTTTAAATAAAAAATTATATGTTGCCTATTAATACCACAGACCACTAAGATCGATGTGGCCTTCTCTCTTTTAAAGATGTTCTTCAGAAATGTTCATTTAAAACATAATTAAAAGTATCCCTCATGAAAAACTGTCAAACATTCAGACAAGTAGATATCAATATCTGTATACCTAGCACCTAGATTAAAAACCTATATTAAAGTTGAGATTTAGCCATATTTATTTATTGCCTTGCATTTGTTCAAAGACAAATAAAATCATGATCATATTGTGCATAAAACCAGCATATTATTTAACTAAAAGAAAAACTTCTCAGAGAAATTGTCTTATTCTATTATTTATTTCTTTATTTTAAGTAACATTACTGAATTTACCACTTCTTTTTCAGGGACAAGAAATTATGTAACTTCTCAAAAGAAGTTTAATCATTCAATTGGTCTTTTAAAACTGAAATCTTACTTAACACACGAGTTTTAAAAGAAATCAAACTGCTAATACTTACGAGGCATATTTTATATATAAATGAATATATTATGTAATGTAGCTCATCACTCACATGAAGCCAGCCTATTTTGACATATCAGCATCACTGACACAGCTATTGGATTCACCAACCTAATTTTAGGTCTCTCTCCATCCTTCTGTGCCCTCGAGGCTTCCTCGTGCTGCTGGAGCTGCTTCAGCAGATCTGACTTGGTCATCTGCTTGTCAAAAGGGAGAGAGTCTGCAACCGCGGAGGCAGCCGCCACCAACTCCGGGCTCAGGGACTCACTTCTGAAAGAGAACATGCAAGACAAATGAGAGAAAAGAGGCATTACTTCAGTGGAAAGTAAAATGATTTCTTGGGAGAAAACTTTTTGTCCTTCAAAAAGTATCATTCAATTCAATTTCTGACAAAATCAAGAATTCTTAACACAGCATTGTAAATCAACTATACTTCACTAAAATTTTTTTTAAAAAAAGAATTCTTAAACACTAGGTGTCGGTTTTATAAAAATGTTACAATATTGAAAGTTAAAGTTAATGGATCCTTAATGAAGCACAATACTAACTCAGAGCAACAGATTAAGGTGGAGGAATGAGGGATCAGCCTCGAAAGTGATAAATTAGTGGATTTTTAAGTTAGATGCCATTTTATTTCAAAAACAATACAGGCTGCAAGCAAATATAAAAGTGGTTAAACCTGTTTATACAAGCTTTAATGGTAATATCCTCAAATTGGAAACAACCCAAAGGTCTATCATCAGAACAGATAAACAGTGATATATCCATGCAATGGAACAGTACTCCGCTCACTCCACAACACGGATGAAACTGAATGAAAGGAGCTGGATTAGAAAAAGTATATATGGTATGATTCCACTTATATCGAGTTCTAGAAGAGGCCAAATTAAGGTGAAAAAAAATCAGAACAGTGGCTGCCTCAGGACAGAAGGTTACTGATGGGGAAGGTGAAGATGGGAAATGCTCTGCATCTTGGAAAGTGTGTGGGTTACATGGGCACATCAATTTGCCAAACTCCTATAGCTAAGATTTGTACACTTTAACGTATGTAAATTTTACCTGGAAAAAAAAAAACATAAAATCACCACGTGGGAGATGGAAAGTGCGTGAAGGTATAGATGACAAGAATGGCAAGATTTGATAATTATCAAAACATCATACGATTTTGTTTATGTTTTAAACTTTCCATAAGCTAAAAAAAAAAAAAAAAAAGCTGTTCTTCAGTAAATTAGGGTAAGTTAGGAGAAAAATATGCCGGATATAAAAAGTTATTTACATTTTTTATATCACTGAAAATTGCCACCTCAATGAGTGGGATCTGAATTACTGTTTTACTGCACCTGGCTTTCTACCTTAGGAAATGATGTCTAACTTGCAAATCAAAGTTCCCACATCCCTGAAGCTGGGCCTCAAAGAGACTGTCAGAGCCTGGAAATGCTCAAGGATGCTGAGAGTGAGGGCTGTAGGAAAATCAATGTTACTGGAAGCTGGAGGAAAGGGGACCTTAATGAATAGGTAGCTGAAATCAGAGCAGGTAGTTGCTTGGTTAAGAGAATGTTACTTAAAGGAGGAGCTAGAAACTATGGTTATCACTGCACCCACCAGGGGTCTTGTAAGGTTTCACAATACATGCAGACTCACAAGTCTACCACTGACGTGCCTGGCCCGGACTACTCAGAAAGGTAAAGGGCAGAACCACAGCAGGCTGGCAGGGCAGCCTCAGGTGTCCCTCTCGGGGAGCCCCTGCAGCACTCGCGGGCGACATGTCACACAGCCATCCAGGAGTTAGGATAGGAGACCCACATCGCGCAGGCGCAGGAGCTTAGCGCCCCACAGGAACCAGTATCTCTTGTAACAAGGCCACAGGCAGCGTATCTGTGGTCCCTACAAAGGACACGCAGTTACAAGAGTAACTGTGCTCAAGGAAGCCCTAAGTACACTGAACCATATGGTACCCACAGTTCGCCCAATCCAGATGCAATCAGTTATTCAGGGGGTCAATTTTATCATGATAATGTTGCCTTCGATACAGCTGACAACTGCAGTAATCAGGTTAACGGCTGTGGCAGATACTTTCATAAAACAGAGACAGCAGTGTTTCGGGTCCCACAAGCTCTTCCAAAACCTTGCTACAAGCCCATCTAGAGAGGCAATTTCCCCTCCCCCCGAAACCAGGGGAGACTTCGTGACTGCCTCAATGAACAGAGTGAGAGAGAAATGATGCCCTGTGACTTGTGAGGCTAGGCCACATAATGTGACACGACTTTTGTTGGGATGTCTCTTGAGACGTGTGTCCGTGGACCCCAGCTCTCAGGTTGTGAAGAAGCCCAGGCCACTTGGAGAGGCCCTGGGTAAGTGTTCTGGCCAAGAGCCCCAAATATGGTCTCAACCAATAGGCAGCATCAAGCGCTGGAATGTACTGTACGTGGGCAAGCTTTCAGAGAATTCCAGATGCCAGCTTTGAAGCTGCCTTGCTGACGCTGAGTGGAGCAGACACAACTATGTGCAGCTCTTTGCCCAAACTGCAAAGAGATGCTGCCCCCAAGCCTTGGGATGGTTTGTTATGCAGCGATAGATAACTGGAACAGATTTTGGAGCCTGGAGCTTGGGTGCTGCTGTTATAAAACAAAAACAAAAAAACCTAAAATGTATGGGAGAGTTTTGGGTACTGGCAGAGGGGGGAAACCGGAGAGATCCTGAGGCAAGTGTTAGAGAAAGCTTCGGGCCTCAAAGAGACTGTTAGAGCCTGGCGGCCGCGTGAGCACTATAGGAAAATCAACGTTACTGGAAGCTGGAGGAAAGGGGGCCTTTGTTTAGCAACATTATTGCTTGAAGTAATATGGCAAATGAGAGAGATGCTCAATGAATTGGACGACCGAGCAAGGAGCCTTCCAGACAGAACACTGAAGGTGCCTCCTGCCTTCTTAGTGGCCAATGGTAAAATGTGAGAGGAGAGAGAAGAAAGAACTGTCCCACATAAAGGAGCCAAGACCTGCTGGGATCAAAAGAAAACATCTCTCATTCTTAGCCCCTCCAGATAGCAAATGATGCCAAAATTTAGAAATGGCTTCTGTACAGAGATCAAATCCAGGGCAGCATTAGGAAAACGGTCTAAAGATAAAGCCATGGGCATGACTGTAAAACCCTCTGTTAAGATCTTAGAAAGATTTAAGATGGTGCCTTAGACTGCCCTTCAGACAACAAGAATTCTAGGAAACTTAAAGGTGTAGTCCCAGGGCCTCTCACGGGGAGCTGAGAGGACCCTGGTTCCCAAACTGTGCCCTAAGGCACCCTGGAGTACCATAGGGAAATATCAGCCACGTCTGTCAGTGACTGTGTGAACTACTAACTCAAGGTAGTTCACAGTTTCAACATTAGACTACCGCATTCCTTTCAATGCCACCATATCTTTGTGAAGATGGTTCTCCAGCAGTTGCTGTGATGAAAAAGCAAGAACCCTTCAAAAATCAATATGGAACAGGGATGAGAGTGGCGGTGTCCAGTCTGACTCCAAGGCTAGGCAATAAAACGATACAAATTCCTAGGGGCTCGTTTTCTCTTGGGACACTCACCCTTGGAACCCAGCCACCATGCAGTGAGGAAGCCCAGGCCACGTACAGGTGGCTCTGTAACAGTCCTGGCTAAGGTGTCAGCTAACAGCCAGCATCAACTGTCAGACCTGAGTGAGCAAACCCACAGATGATTCCAGCCCCCAAACTTCCAAGTCTTCCAGCTGCGGCCCCAGACATCACGGAGCAGAGGTGAGCCTTCTCTACTGTACTCCGTCCAAACTGCTGACCCACAGAATCCGTGAGCATGAAAAAAGGCTGTTTTATGCTGCTGAATTTGGGGGCAATTGTTATGCATCCACGGTAACTGTATCAACATGGGGGAGGGTGTTCGACATATAATACAAATAAACGAGCCAAAAGCGGGCCATGCGCGGGGCAATGATGACAGTACATCATGAATCAAAGACGATGACGAACCAAATTCTCTGCATCTGGGATTCCTTAAAAAAAAAAAGCGGACTGGAGGGGGGTGGGAATCATTAAAAGATACATTTTTGAAAACTCAAAATAAATGTATCTCATTCACCAATCTTTTGATATAGGATCAAAGCCTCTTCTTTGAACACAGGACCACTGACAGATGTTCCAAGGTATTGATACATCTCTTATATGTATACTACACCCATAGTACATCCTCCAGTATTGCCAATTTTGGTTTCTTTAAAGTGGAAACATGGAGCAAGAACTTAAAACGCTTACAAAGCAGTCTGAGTGCAGAATTTTCCTGGACTTTTATGCTTGTCTCATTCATACCTAATTGGAAAGCAACTTTAAAAATTACCTTTACTGAGGCTTTGCAAAGCAATCAACTCATTTTGACCACTTCATTAATAGTTAATTAAATTGTATAATTATAAAAAAAAGCAAAATGAATCATAAACAGGTCTGGAAGCTGGGAAAAAAACTTACACTTCATAAGTAATTATAAAGTGTGTGGGAGTATTACCTAATTACGTATGTATATATTTTTTATTTGTTTTATATTGTTTCTAAAAAGGAGGAGGAGAAGGTACTTAACATGGGCATTTCCTGTTTGAATTAGCTTACTCTCTACCACCCAATTATGCTTTCCAGTGGTAGTTTAGATACAATATGATACAATGTAGAAACTAAGCAGTTCTGTTAAAATGTTAAGTCATTCTGGGAATAGAAACCTATACTATCTGTTTATTCTGCTAAGAGAAGTCAGAGATGGGGATCTTAAAGCCACATTTCTTATTACTTGAATTGACTATGTCACTGGTGTAATCATTATTTATATATCGCTAAAACAAAATACTGCCATTTAAACTACAACACAATGCTAAAATATCACCGACTGCACTTAGAATCAGTAAAATATTATACTCTTTTGACAAGCACAAGTAATTACAATACTTTGAGGAAACCACGTAAGCTGAGAGCCCTGATAATTACTGGTCAAAGGAAGTAATATAAAACAGCTGTAATTAACATGACAAAATTCTATCCTAGGTGGAATTTTTTTTAATGAAATTTCAAATAAAGAAGTCCTTCAGAGACACAAAGCAACCTTCAAATCAGGATGTAAATAATTTGTTAATTAACAGCTTAAAGAAGCAATTAAATGCAGTTAATAACTGATGAAGGGCTTTCCTGGTGGCGCAGTGGTTGAGAGTCTGCCTGCCAATGTAGGGGACACGGGTTCGTGCCCCGGTCCGGGAGGATCCCACATGCCGCGGAGCGGCTGGGCCCGTGGGCCATGGCCGCTGAGCCTGCGCGTGTGGAGCCTGTGCTCCGCAACGGGAGAGGCCACAACAGTGAGAGGCCCGCGTACCGCAAAAAAAAAAAAAAAAAAAAAGTGATGCGTATGTAAGAGAATGTGGAATTCTCAATTAGATCACTACTCTTTCCCTCTCTCTAGACTCCATACAGACATCCACTTATTTAAATATAGAATAACAGTATTTCTCATTTAATTATTAGTCTCTGTGTTACAAACTAATATTTAGTCTTCATTAACTCTGTATCTCCAATGTTCTCTAATTAAAAAATTTTTTTCTAAAAGAAAAAGACTGGAGTTTCAAAAATTACTTTCAAAGAAAAACCTTCAAATTGCAATTCAATTTACCTCTTTTGGGGGGCATCTTCTGGAGCATTCTGAAGTCTGACAGTTGAAGCCTCCAAACTTTTAAGTTGTCTTCTGTTGGGTGGCTTTGTTGTTTGCACATTTACTGAGCTTAATTCAACTTTCATTCCCTTAAGAATATTTACCAAGTCTTTTTTCGTATTCTCCTTTACACTGTGTTGGCTCTCTGTCTCCTTGGAAATCTCACGGGTTGGAACAGGCTGCTCATCTTTCTTGCTATAGATCACGCTGTTAGTGCCAAAATATCTTTGGATATTATTTTTTGTCCTGAAAAGATTAAAGAAAACAAAAAAACACTGCAAAATAATACAGGACTCAAAACGCTGCTTCTATGTGTTTAAAATTTTTTCAATTAAACCCTTCCCTTTTGCTTTTTACTGTTATCAGCAACTGTAAGGACAGCAATTTAACATTTACTGAACATATACTATATGCCTAGTCTTGTGCAACATTTTATGTACATTTTCTCATACCCACATCAACTCCAAAAGGTAGGTATTATCCCCATTTTGCAGATAAGGGAACTGGAAACCAGAGGAGTAACTTAGTCAAGGTCATGTAGCTCAGAGCTCACTAAGGCCTAAGACCCGCTGGTGAGCACAAATGAGTTACAGGTGTGCTGAGATGCTGACCACCTGGTCCTTGAAGTGGCTGGGCGAGAAGCAGGGCAGCTGGTGCACCTGTCTGTTGCTGCCTCCCATTTATCTCAAGGTCTGGTACAAATATCATTGTCTATGTTCCATGACATTAAAAAAGTTGCGAAACACTGACATGGTTAATAAATTTCAACGTATTATTCTCAAACCCCAAACTGACAGACTGCCAAGTCCTTGCTCTTAACATGATATAAGACCTCTATAAAACGTCACAATTAAACAATATGAAAATAAAGAAATTTCTATCAGTAAAAAAAAGGTTACTTTCTTCAAACAAATTCCTGGGTGTGATTCTATTCAACTTTCTCATTGAGCTCCATGCCATTTAACTGATCACTATCTGTAAACTGAGCTAAACTGGAACAGGAAAAAAGAACATTCAGTGGCTAGAGTTGTCATTCTGCTTTCTTCTTTAGATTTATTTGTGAAAATGAACAACACAAACAATCACATCTATTTCAAACTCATGCAAAAAAAGACTTCCCAATTCTAAGGAACCCAAATATCTAACTTTACTTTGTGGCATTAAGAACCTTTTGATAGTTAATGTTGAAGAACTTTAAAAACTAATGAATGTGTTAGTTTCAGTAAGAGGGTATAAAGTACAAAAAGTCATTTATTAAATATAATGAATATCTACTCTGTGCTGGGCACTATACTAGGCATTGATGATGCCTTAGTAAATAGAAATTTCATGGTGCCTATTTCATGAAGCTAACAGGCTAGAGCACTGTTTCTCAAACTTTAATACGCATAATAACTACCTAAAGGACTTGCTGAAACACAGATTCTTTGGTTCCACCAAGGAATTCTGACTCAGTAGCTTTGGGGAGGAACTCAGAGTCTGCATTTCTAACAGGTTCCCAAGTAATGCTGATGCTGCCCATCAGAGGCCCACATCTGAGTAGCTATGTTACACATGCCATTTAATCCTTACACTTTTACAGAACAGGTTTTATTATTCCCATATTACAGAAGAAACTGCTGCTCAAAAAGGTTAAATTAGTGGTTCTTAACCTTCAGAGGTTATATGAATCACCTGGGGAGCTTATTTAAAACATGGATTCCTGAGATTCTCAGTTGGTAAGTTTGGAATCAGGCCCAAAGATCTGAATTTAATCAAGACTTCAGGTGATTCTGGTGCAACTGATCTCAAGAACCTGCATCAGACCCTGGGTTAAATAGTATCTCAAGTTCTCGAAGCTAGTAAGTGGTAGTGCCAGATGAGGGAGCCTTTAATGAAAAGAGAAATGGCTATTTCCAAAAACGCTGAAACAAACTATTTGATCTGCTCATAAAAATGTCAGAGGCTAACACATCAGACACTTAAAAATCAGAATGAAAACCAACTGCTTAACCAATATCCTTATAATCAGTACACAGGGGACTTCCCTGGTGGCACAGTGGTTAAGAATCCGCCTGCCAATGCAGGGGACACGGGTTCGAGCCCTGGTCCGGGAAGATCCCACATGCCGCAAAGCAACTAAGCTCATGCACCACAACTACTGAGCCTGTGAGCCACAACTACTGAGCCCATGAGCCACAACTACTGAAGCCCGTGCACCACAACAAGAGAAGCCCCGGCAAAGAGAAGTCTGTGCACTGCAACGAAGAGTAGCCCCCGCTCGCCGCAACCAGAGAAAGCCTGCGTGTAGCAACAAAACCATAAATAACACAGCCATAAATAAATAAATAAATTTATTAAAAACAAATCAGTACACGGACACATTATAATATTCAATATGTGGTACCACTGAATTTAGGAAAATGCTCTATTATTTTACATGTGAAAGTTAAATTAATACTAAAGGTATTATAACAGAAAGGTGGCAATCAGGAGAAAGAATCTCACATATAACCCGTACTTCAATGTTTCCTTCCAAGACTGCTCTAGTGCTACAGAAAGTAACCTATATTTATACCAGGAAAATCATGTATAAGGAAGTAACTCCATAACACTAAAGTAATAAAACTCTAGCCCTAACCTCCCACCTGGGCTTGTTTCCACTGACAGCATCTCATCAGCACTTCAAATGCAGCACATCCAAGACCACATTCAAGAGCTTGCCTCTCCGACTGACTTTCCATTTTTCACTCTTCTGTACTGAAGGGGCCTCTTACCATAAATAGCTATTTTTGTATTCTAAAAATTATGACATATTTTAAAAGCCTTCTCAAAGCTGGTCCTCATTCTTCTGTTAACATTAATGGTACCCTAATCCTGCCAAGCAGCCAGCTGATATCTTTGCTCGGACTGCCCTACCCTTACCTCATCGTATATCACATCCCAGCAATTTCACCTGTGAATTCTTTTCCATCCAGCTACTTCTTCCCATCCCCACGGCTCCTAACCTGCTTCAGGGCTATACTTAACCAAAAGGGCCCCCAACTGATCTGCATGGAATATATATGCCGGAGAATTAAGTTTTCATAATCATGAGAGTTCTCAGAGAATAAATACCAACACCAAGTATGCTGCAAATCTTCTTCTTGCCTGGCTAACTCCAACCCTTGGGCCCCCTTTAGATTTCATCAGGCTTCTTTTCCCGAAGGGATACTCTGAACCTCTCCTGCAATGGTCAGGCGTCTCGATTTGCTCACCCAGCAATTACCAGTTCAATGAATTCTGCGGCACTCTGAGCTACCTACACTATCTCAGCGATTACTCCACTACACTTGAATTGCCTACGTGGTGGAACTCTAAGCTCGGCGATGGCAGGACTGTGTTACTCGGGGCTTAACCCCAGGGCTGGCACACGGTAAGCGTTTTCAATAATGAAGGTAAAAATGAAACCATCACAGACTTGGGAGGCAAAAAATTTAAAAAGAATTAAAAAATAAAACAACTTCGCTTTCTGGAACCTGGATAAAATGAGGGGAGAAGTGGCAAGAGAGATGAGGCACGGTATGTAGCAGAAAGAGCACAGGCGGACCAGGCCTGTCACCACGACCTTGGGCAAGTCATTTTATCTTTCTGGGATTTCCCTTTGCTCAGATTTAAAGCGACGGCTTCTAAGATCCCGCGGATCATAACACGGACTCCAGGAAGCCGGAGAAAGAGAACTGAATGTGCAGGATCGGGGACAGGGGTTGCCTGAAGACCTGCCGGGCCAACAGCGCTGCAACGCGGTACCTGACAGATCCATGCGGAGAAGCGAGTAGCACGACGGCGGCCGCCGATACCTCTGGGTCTCCGGAGCACAAAGGGAGGCGGGAAAAGGGGCGAAGAGGGAGGAGAGCCGAGACCCTCGGAAACATCGCGGAGAAACAAACAGAATTGGGCACACAGGGGCGACGACGCGTCCTCTGACAAACACGCCCCCCCGCTCCCGCTTCCGTTCCCCAACCCGACGCGCTCCTCTCGTTCGTGCGCCGGCTGACAACAGGGGCTGCTAACTGTGTTCCGGCCTCGTCCGCGGCCGAGCCCGCTGTCTCCAGGCGACTGCTCCCCCCCTCGGCGATTCTGGCCCCATCCCAGAGGTGGAGTCAACTGAGGTCAGCAAGGGGGTGGCGCTGGGGGCGCGGCCCTGACCCGAGAACTGAGAGTGGAGGGAGCGATCGACTGTGCAAAATACTGCCGATGGGGCCAGTAAGATGAGGCGCAGAACAGACCCTGCTGTGCGGCATTAGGGGGAGAGGATCCACAGCGTTCATCATATTCTCGAAATAATCCGTGGCCACCAAGGAGGTTAAAAAACAAAATTAACATGGGACATGCTGTCCGATAAATTAGTATTTCTTTTCAGTCTGTTTTTGACGGAGAATCAGAGCATGAGACATATGTGTTTCATTGATCTAAAATGGCCTTAGAAATTAAAAAAAAAAAATGCAAGAGAAAGACCTGGCTTTCTCCTGTCCCGTATGAAGGCAGTGAACAGTGGCCCAGAAGAGATGAGGGATTCTCAGATCTGGAAGGGCATGAGCGTACACACCCGGGTGAAAAATGCCGGCTAGTAGGTCACATGCCAACCTCTAGCTTAGAATTCCATACTGTCGGCTGAATATTGGCATCAACATTTTCCCTGACGCTTCAAAAAAGAAGCAAGATTGGTGGAGAATTTTTTAAAAATAAATTTATTTATTTTATTTATTTATTTTTGGCTGCGTTGGGTCTTCATTGCTGCGTGTCGGGCGTTGCCATGCTGGGGCTTCTCATTGAGGTGGCTTCACTTGTTGCGGAGCACGGGCTTCAGTCACTGTGGCTCTCAGGCTCTACAGCGCAGGCTCAGTAGTTGTGGCGCAAGGGCTTAGTTGCTCCACGGCATGTGGGATCTTCCCAGACCATGGCTCAAACCCGTGTCCCCTGCCTTGGCAGGTGGATTCTTAACCACTGCGCCACGAGAGAAGCCCTGGTGGGGAATTTTTTGTGATGCTGAAAACACAGGTTACGTTGAACAGATCTTGCTAAGATCCACTAGCCCTGGCAGAACTTTTGTGACAATGCTAAACACAGTACACTCAAGGATGCTTTCCTTTTTTTTTTTTTTCTGTCTACAAGAAATGCACTCTGTTTGGGGGTGGGGGGGTGTTTGTTTTTCCTCCAGTTTTGTTGAGATATAATTGATAACCAGCACTGTGTAAGTTTAAGGTGTGCAGCATAATGATTTGACTTGCATACATCATGAAATGATTACCACAATACAGATAATTAACAGAGTAGTTCTAACTGGCCACAAATTAAACCACAAGAGAACTTCAATACATTCTGAGAAAAATAAGAATAGATCTGCCCTTTGAAAAACCATAACTTGTGCAATTGTCCAGAGCAATCATTTATGAAAGTGACAAAAACATAGCCTAAAAGAAAATGTTTTTCGTCCTCCTTCTCTTCTGGCGTTGATTCACCAGTCCTTTTCTTCCCAGTGCCCCCTTGAAGTGCACTTTCTAGAGCAATGTGCCTTGGGCAAGGGGCAGCAAATCAACTGAAATAGGTCCTGACATACATCAGTGACTTTGGCCTAAATGTCTCATGAAATTCTACACTAACTGACTCGATAAGCCTGCCATGAAAATGAAAAAAACAAAATCATTCTATATCCCAGTTATCGATTGCTACATAACAGACAACCCCAAAACTTAATTAAATGGTTTAAAACAACAATTTATTATTTCTCATGGCTCTCTGGTTGACTGGGCTCAGCTGGGTGGCTCCTGCTTGGGGTCTCTCATGTGGTTGCAGTCAGATAGCAGCTAGTTGGATGTCCAACATGGCTTTTTCATTCACATATTTGATGGCTTAGCTGGAATGGCTGGAAGAAATGGGCTGGCTGGGCAACTCTCTCTCTCTCTCTCTCTCTCTCTCTCTCTCTCTCTCTCTCTCTCCCCCTCTTTCCACGTGGCCTCTGAGAGATAGCAGAATATGCCAGCACAAAATGTGCCCCTTTGGTATAAAGATTATTTTGAGCTGTAAGCATCTGAGAAGAAGCAAACACAAAAAAAACCTCTCTGCCTTCCCTCTGTTTGCCCAAAAGCAGGACATAAATTTGTAGAGATGTCCCCACCCTCCTCTACCAGAAAGAACAAAAATTAATTACCGAAAACAACCCTAGATGCTTGTCAGCCCAGAGATGACACTAAAGGAATCCACATAAGCCACTTTACTCACTAACCTCTAACTTCTGTTAGTTCCCCCATATATTTGCCTTCTCACAATCTGCTGCCCTAGAAGCTCAAAGCCTTTCGCTTTGGTTTCACCCGTCTCTAAAAATGTACTGCTTTTTTGCTAAGATGCTCTATAACCCTGAGTTATAACCACTCATTTGAGTTACTCATCTCTGAGTGCTCCCATGTGTATGCATGATGCATGTGTTAATAAACTGCTATTGGTTTTTCTCTTGTTAACCTCTCTTTTGTCAGTGTAATTTACAGAGACCCAGCCGATGAACCTACAATGGGTAAATGGAAAAGAGATCCTTTTCCTTCCCTTCACCTCTCTACATGGCTAGCTTGGGCTTCCTCACAGCATGGCACCTTAGGGTATTTGAATTTCTTACGTGGAAGCTGGCTTGCCTTGACGTGAGGGTTCCACAGACGCAGGCTAAAGCGGCACAGCTTTTTATGACCTAGTATTGGAAGTCACATAACATCACTTCTATGACATTCTATTGGTAAAAAAAATGAGTCACAGGGCCAGCCCAGATTCTAGGGGAGGGAACTACATTTCCCTTCAGATTCCAGGAGTAGGGACTTCCCTGGTGGTCCAGTGGTAAAGAATCCGCCTTACAATGCAGGAGACTTGGGTTCGATCCCACATGCCGCGGGGCCACAAGTACTGAGCTCGTGCACCTCACCTAGAGCCCGCGTGCCGCAAGCTACAGAGCCCACGCGCTCTGGACCCCACGCGCCACAACTAGAGAAGAGAAAAACCGCACACCACAACTAGAGAGAAGCCCGCACACCGCAACGAACATCCCACGCACCTCAACGAAGATTGCACATGCCGCAACTAAGACCCGATGCAGCCATAAATAAATTAATAAATAAATCTTTAAAAATCCCCACAAATTCCAGGAGGAGTGACGCATTGGGACCATCTTTGGAGACTTGCTACCATCACATCTTTTTCTTTTTTTTTTAATGTTCTTAGCAGCATTGTTCTTAATAGCCCAAACTGGAAACAACCCAAAAGTCCACCAACAGTAGAATGGATAAATAAAATGTGGTATATACAATAGAGTATTATGTAGCAATGAGAATAAGTAAACTGCAATTATACACAGTAACATAAATCATTACAGTAAATGAAAAAAACAAGCTACTAAAATTCCTATAGTGTGATTACACTTACATAAAAGTCAAAAACAGGTAAGATCAAATAATACTGTTTAGATATGCACACATAGTGGTAAAATTCTAAAGAAAAAGGAAACGAATTGGGGAGTTGGAGAGGTTATAAGTGGGGTGGGACACACAGGAGAGCGGGTAATGTTCTTTTTCTTGAGCTGGTGCTGACTGCATGGATTTGTGTTTATAGTAATTATCTAAACCATAATTTCCGCTTCATGGACTCTCCTGGTCACATGTTATGTTTCATAATGAAAACAATATTTAAAAAGAAGAGGAACAAGGAGTAATAGGAAGAGGGAAGAAGAGAAGGAAGAAGAAGGAGAAGAAGGAGGTGGAAGTAGAGGTGGAGGTGAAAGAGGAGAAGGAGGTCTACCACCACATCTTGGCAAACTTTTAATTAAGCCCATTCACTTTATCAGTCTATTCTGCCGGGGTTCTTTTTTTCCATTTCCAACCACCTTGATGGTCTTTTAAGAAGTTCACATTTCGATTTATATAAAATTTTGCACCCTCCCAGCACATAGATGTGTTCGCCAACTCCAAAGCTCCTGCAGAAGACAATTTTGGTTGATGCTAAATTATCCAGAAGGCTAGTAAACACTGTCCTTTATAAGAATGTCTTCTGATTTCAAATGGGGCACACCTGGAGAGCACCAAAGCCAATTTTTTTCAGCAATTACTACTTCTGGACCGAACAGTGAACTTTCATCAGTCAACCCTTATCAGATAGTCCAGGGAGAATATATTGCTGTTGTTTTTAAGAACTGTAATATATTTCTACATGCAGGTGCTAAAGAAAATGAAATGAAAGAATTTTTTTAAATCAGGAGAATATTGATTCCAGTCAATTCATAGTGCGGCAGACCTCTGGAATCTATGATTCAAAGGCGGAAATCTAAGTAAAAGGAATGTTGATATTGCATCAGTTGTGTTATAAAGCAATATGTGCATGTAGCATTCGATATTGAGAAGAGTTTTTCAAATGTTCTGATGATAGTACATGCTTGGGTGAGGCGAGCCTGAGAGTTTAGGAGGGGTCATATCCTGACACATAGATAGGCATTCTTGGCTCTGTGCAGCACGATGGGCAGACAGGAAGGACCAGCTCTGAGAATTAGACCTGCCCTCGGGTGTCACCAGATACAAAGGGAAAGGGTTGGGCCAGCTGCCAGAATACAGTGGTTGAAGCCTGTGCTGATAGCCACCTAGAGTCCAGTGTGATAGTTATATTTATTGCCATGTAACACACACACACACTCCACTCAAATGATATATACTACTCTAATTCCAAAGCACTCCATGAATAAATGATCATTTGAAATTTGTTAGCTAATGGGTTAGAAGTGGGATTCAATAACTGGTGGTTCACTAAACTGTAAAACTGTTATGCATAGTATTAATAATTATATAGAAATATTGAAAACAGGCTAAGTTATACAATGTTACAAAAGAGCAACAAAGATATTAAAATAGCAGCTTAGCTTAATGGTACAAGCAATTTCACTTCATCTTCATGAACTTCCTTCCCATACTATCTAATCTACCCCAGATTCATTTCCTACATTATTTAATTACTATGCTAGGGACTTCCCTGGTGGTCCAGTGGTCCAGTGGACTCTGCACTTCCACTGCAGGGGGCCCGGGTTCGATCCCTGGTAGGGGAAATAAGATCCCACAAGCCAGAAAGCACGGCAAAAAAAAAAGTTTTAAACAAAAATTACTCTGCTAATTCTATGAAACACCCTACATCTGAGTAAATAATACATCTGGGAAGTATCTAAATGAATAACACACCTAGAAAGATACAGGAAAAGTTAGAAATATCCTGGTAATCTGACATTTGCTGCCAATCTGCTCATGCTAGGGGACCACAATAGGACAAATAGAGAGGCCACTTCTCCCCAGTGCCAGGAGAGTGGAACACAAATGTCACAGCACAGATGAGTTTTACAGGTACTGTGACTACTTGCTCATGCATCCATCAAAGTGTTTGCTGCTTGTCTTATTCTACCTTACATTAGACTTGCTCTGTCTGCATATACTTCATATGCAATCAGATTTAATCTATATTATGAATTGCTTTTCAATCACTAGCATCGCCTGTATATGTGACTTCATTTTCCAATAAATATGTTGCTTTGTTGTCTATTATATACTAGCTTACATTGCTACCAATATACTTATTTTTAGCTATACAATTTTCTATTTTATTTTCAGGGTTGGTAGACATTGTTTTTTTTTTCCGTTATGGTTTATTACAAGATATTGCATATAGCTCCCTGTGCTATAAAGTAGAACTTTACCTATTTTATATATAGGTAGATGTTGTTGAATATCCAGGATTTATGATTTAATATTTCCATTTCGTAGAATCAGTATACTTTATTTGACGTGCAAAATAATCCTTTTTCCCTAAAATCAACTTTAAATCAATTTTCAATGCTTCTATGTAAAAGAGTACAAAAAAGTAAAACCTTTCCAACAGAATTGGGAGGTGCTATATATATCTGCAGCGTAGTAATTAATGATAATAACAACATTAACTGCCGTGTTGAGCACTAGACAATTTATATCTGTTACCTCACTTAATTTTCTTTTCTAAAAAAATTATTGTATTGAAGTATAGTTGATTTACAACGTTGTGTTAATTTCTGCTGTACAGCAAAGTGATTCAGTTATAGGTTTATATACATTCTTTTTCATATTCTCTTCCATTACGGTTTATCACAGGATATTGAATATAGTTCCCTGTGCTCTACAGTAAGACCTTGTTGTTTATCCATCCTGTATACAGTTTGCATCTGCTAATCCCAGACTCCCAATGCATCCCTCCCTCATCCCTACCTCCCCCTTGAAAACCACAAGTCTGTTCTCTATGTCTCTCAAATTTCTGAATAACATCTGGATGATCCGATGCAGGGTAATTGTGTGTCACAGCAGATGATGACATCGTGTAACAAGGAGTCCAAGAATTTGAAATATTTGAAAATCCAACTAGCCAGGTCGCCAGAGGCACTGAGGTTTGTTCTTTGAGAAGTAAGCCTGCAGAATAAACCCACTTATCCAGCAGTTTTAGCTAACCATTTCAATACACTTGTGACCCCACTCGCAAAAGTGTTAAATTATTACGGGCATCTTTCAAAGGCAATGTACCAGGTAAAGGCACAGAAAGAGGTAGAGAATGAGGCTGGACGGCTCACCTTAGGGTGAAGCCTGTCCTGAGGTTTTCTGGTTTGGGTGGGGCATGGCTGTGTGGCGCAGAGCGTTAAATGGAGAATTTGTCTTCTTTTTTCAGAGGTGGAGTAAGAGGAGTTTTGTCTCCACACCTTCCACAGTGGGAAATTTTTATCTTTCTCCCTGTATATACATATATTTCCAGCTAATCTAGTTTATAAACCAGGGCAAACTAGAGTATCAAACACAGCCTAAAATAGATGAATAGATACGTGTACCTATATAAAATAAATAGAGATATATGGGATCAGCATAAACATGTAGTACTTGTTATGTGAAAATAAGGTTTTAGTCCCCTTGGAATACAAAAATGAGTAAGAATTCATTCCTGCTTCAAGGGGCTGGTGATCTGGGCATGGTCACAGGTAGGTTAGCAGGTGGTGTGACAAGACACAGAAGGCAGCGGCGCAAAGTGACACAGGCACAGGCTCCTGGGGGGCCCAGGTGGCGGAGCCTGCCCGATGGCGTGAGTCTTTTCACAAGGTCTTCAGTGCTCAAAGCCAAGGACAAGGTAAGGGGGGAGGGGGCTTTGAGACAGGCCGTGGCAGCGTTTATGCAAGATGCGATGGAAAAGGAAGTGGTTTTGTGCCCTTCAAATTAGACGCCTAGATGCTTGCCTTTTCCCTCTCTGTGTAAAATGACTCATTCTCAGGATATTTATATATAAAATTGCTTTGGACTTTTAAGTTTATCAAAGACTAGGATCATATGCTAACGTGTATTGCCCAGCAGAAGACAGAGAATTATGGTGAAACAGTGCTTAGCAAGTGATCTCTGGAGATGACAGAGATGTTTCCAGGCAAAACTGTCCTCGGGCCCTGTTCTGAAGTGTCTGAAAGTTCCCCGGTCGCCCCATCCCCACGCCTTTTCATACTCATCCTCTCCAGGCGCCCTTCTCTCTGCTGCCCTCGGGCTTCTCCGAGCCACCCTGTTTTGGGCTTCAGCCGGGCCTGGCACCCTGGCCAAAGGCTCCTCTGCAAACGAGCCTTCCCTTCCCAGCTCCTGTCTATCAGACGCCCTCTCTCCCATCCATCCACTGGGAGGACTGGCTGTATCATTTAACTAACAGTAATACATGAAAGCCCAAATTACTGGCTTATTATACGAGCTATCGCAAGAAAATATAATTTTTAAAAGAAGGCGTTTTAAGCTCCAATAAGCAAAGGCTGTAGCTTCAGCTGAGATTGTTTTCTCTTTGCTTTTCTGGCCCTCTCAATGGATGCCCTCCGGGAAACTGCTTCTCTGCCTGAGTTAATGTGCTCTGACCCTTGGAGACATTTGTAACGTTCAGGTGCCCTCTGGCAGCGAGAATAATCTCATGTTACATAAAACATGTATACCGTGTGTGTGTGTGTGTGTGTGTGTGTGTGTGTGTGTGGTGTGTCTGTGTGCACGCACATGCGCACACTTCCACCAAAAGACTACAGTGATCAGAGCCTGTGCTGGGGGTCCCATCATCCCTCTTCCCACCACCTAGACCCCAAGTCCAGGCCCTCATTGTCTTGGGCCTTGATTGCTCCACTAGTCACCTGCCTGGTCCCCTTCCCCTCATTCTCACTCTCCTACAATTTCTTCTCTACCCAACCAGCAAAGTGATCCTTAATAACTTAATTTAGGCCATTTATTCCACCAATTTAAAATCTTGAAGTCTCCCCCTTGCACTTGGAATTTTTTCCCCCAGAGGGCAAGATTTCGCTTTGTCACTACATCAAATCTCACAAAATAAACCCAACACAGCCAGAAACACTGAGCAGATAAAGTGCCAATCAAAAGATATTTCTATTACACAGGAGTGAGAGCAGCCAACTTAAGAAGCAATCTATTCCACAGACACTGTGAAGTAAGGAAGAGAAAATCTTACCAGGTGGGGTCTGTGCAGGGCAAGCAAATAGGCATAAATGTGGTAAATGACCAGCCTTAGCCTCCTGCTCTGACCTCCTTCCCTACCTCTCTGTACCCCTTGCTCACTGCACCCCAGTAACTTGGGCCCTCTTCCTGTTCTCTGTAGAGCCTTGCTTCAGGACTGTTAGCTTTGGCATGAAATACTCTTGTGCCTGGAATATCCTTCTCAAAGAGTGTTCCATGATTGGCTCCTTCACACCTTGACTTAGCTCTTCAGTCCCTTTGTCAGTCACTTTCACATCTAGTGAAGCCAACCTGCCGGCTTCATCACGTGGTCCTAGCACTCATCACTACCTGAAATGATTTTTCATTCACTCACCACATTCATTGAATGCCTGCAGGGGGCGCTATCTCATGCACTCGAGATACATCAGGGTACAAACAGACCAGCTCCCTGCCTCGTAGAGTTTACAGATCTTGTCAATCCTGTTTTTTACTTATTTCCATTAGCCTCCCCGACTAGGATATGGAAGCAGGGACCTTGGTCAGCCTTGTTCACTGCTTTATCCCCAGAGCCTAGAACAGTGCCTGGTACACCGTTTATGGCCAATCACTATTTGTTGAATGAATAAGCAAACGTTTCTATTTTTTATTAGGGTACACAAAACAACATGTTAAATTCTTATCATTGTGATAAAATTAATTCATTTACTGTAAAAATGAGGCAAACAAGATACCTAATTATCAATTATTCCAGTGACTGATAACAATCGTTAGCATCTATGGACCACTTACTATGTGTCAGTCACTGTACTAAGTGCTTTATATGTATTATCTCATCTTCAGAAAATTCCATGCCACAGGTAGGGCCATTCTCCCCGGTTTTTTGTTTTTTTTTAAATTTTATTTATTTATTTAGGCTGCATTGGGTCTTTGTTGCTGCGTGTGGGCTTTCTCTAGTTGCAGAGAGCGGGGGCTACTCTTGGTTGTGGTGCGTGGGCTTCTCATTGCGGTGGCTTCTCTTGTTGCGGAGCATGGGCTCTAGGTGCGCAGGCTTCAGTAGTTGTGGCTCGCCGGCTCTAGAACGCAGACACAGTAGTTGTGGCGCACGGGCTTAGTTGCTCTGCAGCATGTGGGATCTTCTCGGACCAGGGCTCGAACCCGTATCCCCTGCATTGGCAGGCAGGTTCTTAACCACTGTGCCACTAGGGAAGCCCCATTCTCCCCTCTTTAAGATGAGGAATTTCAGGCTTAAAGAAGTTGCCCACCATCAAATGGGAGGACAGGACAGTCCAATTCCAGAGTCCATGCTTTCAACCTCCTCTGTATGCTACCTCTACACACATCCACATTCACATGAAGAAGGTCTACTTTACTCAATGGCTCCCTCTCCCACCCTCTGAATAAACTCAACACTCTTAGCTGGGCACGTGGGACCCTTACTGAGCAGCCCTGCTCCTGTTTCCCTCACCTCCTACTCTGCACTGAAGCTTCAAGGCTCCCAGACTTCTGTGCTGCATTTCTCTCCTTGCAATTGTATGGTTTGTTCCCTCCTTTGAAACTCCTATTCATACTTCAAAACTCAGCTATCACTTTCTCCAGATGCCCTTCCTGGTTTCCTGGGCTGGGTTATGTGCCCTTTCTCTGTTGCCCCCCAGCACATTTGACATGTCTCTATAATTCTCAGTAAACTGTCTTCCCTCCCTGCAGTAGAAGCTACTTGGGAGATGAGGTTTTGCTTTTCATCTCCAGATTTCCAGAGCTTAGCACAAAGCTTGGAAGAGAGGTGTTGAATAATGCTTTGAATAATGGATTTTTATTCGGGGATTAGTTGAATACCATGCTTTAGTATTTTACACACAGTGAGGAAAGGATCCCATGATAAAGAGAGGGTTAGAATGTGGCACGTGGAAGTCTTCATTGATGAGACCAAATGGAGTGTTAAAATGGGGGGCTGAGAGGCACAGGCATGGGCGGAGTGGTACTCAACACAACAGTTGGTAGAACTGAATCATTCTCTTTATTCTCACCCCAGTGGAAGAAGAGATACTGGGATTTCCCCCTCAGGCCTCTGACTCCAGAGCCTGTGCTAATCTCTAGGCCAGGTTGCCTCAAATATACTGGGCCTTCCAAAGAATGGATGTATCCCTTTATTTGTGTATCCTTTCAGTGGTTATATCTGTCTGTGTTTGCAAAGAATAATCAATTTTCTAGAAGCACATTTTTTTTTTTTTGGCTGCACCACATGGCTGGTGGGATCTTAGCTCCCACAGGGACTGAACTTGTGCCCCCTGCAGTGGAAGCACGAAGTCCTAACCACTGGAGCGCCAGGGAATTCCCTAAAAGCACTTTTAAAATGTTCATAAATAGGGCTTCCCTGGTGGCGCAGTGGTTGAAAGTCTGCCTGCCGATGCAGGGGACACGGGTTTGTGCCCCGGTCTGGGAAGATCCCACATGCCGCGGAGCGGCTAGGCCCGTGAGCCATGGCCGCTGAGCCTGCGCGTCCGGAGCCTGTGCTCCGCAACGGGAGAGGCCACAACAGTGAGAGGCCTGCGTACCACAAAAAAAAAAAAAGTTCATAAATAGCTAATTGCCTAATGATGGGTGCACTGCCTTAATTTACTCAAGTTTACACAACGACTAATAGTAGAGCAATTTGCTTCTAGATACTCTTCTCTTAACCACTGGCCTATCTTGTCTTAAAACAACTCAGCCATTCAATCATTTGTTCTACAAATACGTATTGAGCTCTACAACATGCCAGCTATTGTTTTAGGTCAGCAACGTTCAATAAAATTTTGGTGGTGATGAAATAGCCTGTATCTGTCCTGACCAATATGGTAGCCGCTAGCCACAGACGGCTCTTTAGCACCTCCACGTGGCTAGTACAACTGAAGCACTGAGTTTTAAATTTTACTTCATTGCAATTAAGTTAAATTAAGTAGTCACATGTAACAAGGGGCTACCAAAATGGACAGTATAATTCCAGATGCTAGGGAAACATCAGTTAGAAACAAAGATCCCTCCTCTTGAGGAGTTTACATTTTGGGGATGAAGGTAGAGGTGAGAAAGGAAGAGAAACACAGTAAATAAAACATAATAAATAAGTGAAATATATAGCACATGATGTGCTACAGAAAATGAAATGTGCAGCAGAGGAAGGAGGGCCTAAGTTGCATTTTAAAATAGGGGGGTCAGGGCTTCCCTGGTGGCGCAGTGGTTAAGAACCTGCCTGCCAATGCAGAGTACAGGGGTTCGAGCCCTGGTCTGGGAAGATCCCACAGGCTGCGGAGCAACCAAGCCCACGCGCCACAACTACTGAGCCTGCACTCTAGAACCCGTGAGCCATAACTACTGAGCCCGTGAGCCACAACTACAGAAGCCTGCGTGCATAGAGCCTGTGCTCCATAACAAGAGAAGCCACCACGATGAGAAGCGCGCACACCCCAACAAAGAGTAGCCCCCGCTCGCGGCAACTAGAGAAAGCCTGCACGCAGCAACAAAGACCCAACGCAGCCAAAAATAAATAATAAATAAATAAAAATTTAAAAAAATAAAATAGGGTGGTCAAGTTAATGTCAGAACTTTTGGATCCTTTGGTTACGATAATTCAGTCCAATCCAATTTCAACCCCAATTTCTCTTCTCCTCCCCTTCCTCTCAAGCCCCTCAAGGATGGGGCAGGAAGGGGATAGAAACGGCAGTCTTGCCTTTTTTGTTGTTGGTGCTCTTAATTCTAATTCATTTGTGATTGTATTTACATTTAACTATTTAGACACATAGTATATGCAGCAAAGCAATGCTTCCTAAGGGATGGTGTTCAGGGTCACCGCAGCCCTCTCCACGGTGAAGCACCTCCTCAGAGAAGGGCAGCCAGGCTTCCTTCTGCTGCTGTTAGCTCACCCCCAAATGCCCTCTTCTGGTGGGGTATCACCTCCTTTGGCTCCCTGGGCAGCCCTACGTCTCCCCTTCCTGTACTATTCTCCTTCATGGGGAATCATGGGAACCACTGAGAACCCTGCTACCCTTCCCCAGGCCACTGTTCCTTCGAACCAGCTGGCCAAGCCTCCCCACCTTCAGAATCTCTCTGTGAGAAATAGACACCAGTCCTCATGTTCATGAGACCCCTGTACACCAGCTGTCCCAAGACAAGCTCTTCCAAGACCCCCTCATCATGCTCAGCTCTGCTTGGACAGTAAGTGCACTAGTGGTCAGCTGGGAGAGAGCTAAGTGGATTCCTTTCAATGTCCTGGTGACCCAAATGATTTTGTGAAGGGAAGGAATAGGCTTCTCGACACAAGCCCTGCACCCTCCCTGCCCCCTCTCCCCCAGGTGGCCTACGATTCATGACTAACCTCTCCCCTCACACACTTAATCAATTCCTCTCCCAGTGATGGAACAGGAGGCTGGGATGGCGGAGCTTGGGCAAGGAGGGTCGGGCTGAGGATGAGGAAGCAGCAGGTGTGACACCTCGTGGTTAACCCTACAAGGAGGCGTTATTAGCCACTTGTGGTGGTTCTCTCTAGAATGCCCTTCCCCTAAGCACTGAATCTTAGCATCAGTTTGGACAAGAAAAATCCTACCCAGCACCCCGTCATATTTTTGGTGTTAAGTCACACGTGTAATTTTTAACCCTGTATTAAATGATCAAGGGGGGGTGGTGGGATGAATTGGGAGATTGGGATTGACATATATATACCACTATGTATAAAATAGATAACTAATGAGAACCTGCTGTTTAGCACAGGGAACTCTACTCAGTGATCTCTGGTGACCTAAACTGGAAGGAAATCTAAAAAAGAGTAGATAGGGACTTCCCTGGTGGTCAGTGGTTAAGACTCTGCACTCCCAATGCAGGGGGCCCAGGTTTGATTCCTGGTCAGGGAACTAGATCCCACACACCACAACTAAAGATCCTGCATGAGGCAAAGAAGATCCCGTGTGCTGCAACTAAGACTGGGCACAGCCAAATAAATAAATATTTAAAAAAAAAATAAAAAATAAAGAAATAAAAAACAGTGAATATATGAAAATAAATAAATAAGTAATCAATATACACAACCTTCTGGGCATACAATATACAGCTTTCCTTCTTTGGTTGTCTTGTTTGACTCATAGAAGGGGATTCTCCACAAGAGAAGAGAGACAAACTTCAAACCTGCCACTGACCACAGTGAACAAAATATTGGGTGGGCCAAAAAGTGCCTTCGGTTTTTTACATAAAAGACATATTTTTCATTTTCACCAAGAACTTTATTGAACAACGTATTCACCCTTTTGTTCCACTACCTTCTGCCATTCTTCAGGCGACTTCATAATTCCATCTTCTGAAAACTTTTTATCTTTTTGAGCAAAGAACTGTTCCAGGTGCCTTTTACAGTCTTCCAGGGAGTTGAAATTTTTTCCATTAAGAGAATTTTGTAAAGGCTGAAATAAATGGAAATCTGAAGGTGCAGCATCTGGTGAATACAGAGAATGAATCAGAACTTCCCAGCCAGCCAAGCTGTAACAGTTTTGCCTGCTCATCAAAGAAACATGCATTCTTGCGTTATCCTGATGGAAGATTATGCCGTTTTCTGTTGACTAATTCCGGATGCTTTTCGTGCTTTCAGTAGGTCTAATCGGGAGCAGTACTTGTTGGAATTAATCGTTTGGTTTTCTGGAAGAAACTCATAATAGAGGACTCCCTTCCAATCCCACCATGTACACAGCATCACCTTCTTTGGATGAAGACCAGCCTTTGGTGTGGTTGGTGGTAGTTCATTTCGCTTGCCCCACGATCTCTTCCATTCCACATTGTTGTACAGTATCCACTTTTCATCGCCCGTCACAATTTGTTTTAAAACTGGTACATTTTCCTTACGTTTGAGAAGAGAATCGCATGCAGAAATATGATTAAGAAGGTTTTTTTCGCCGAACTTATTGGAACCCAAACATCAAAGCAATTCATATAGCCAAGCCGGTGCAAATGATTTTCAACGCTTGATTTGTATATTTTGAGTATGTCAGCTATCTCCCGCGTGGTATAACGTTGATGGTTCTCCATTACTGTTTCAATTTGATCGCTATCAACTGCCATTGGTCTACCCGACCATGGAGCATCGTCCAACGACAAATCTCCAAGCACAAAACTTCGCAAACCACTTTTGACACGTTCGATCAGTCACAGCACCTTCTCCGTACACTACGCAGATCTTTTTGTGTGTTTCAGTTGCGTTTTCGCCTTTCTTGAAATAATAAAGCATAATATGCCGAAAATGTGGCTTTTTTCCTTTCCATGTCCAATATTAAAATGGCTACACAAAAATTCACCGATTTTGATGTCTTTTTTTTAAATACACACTGATATGACAGCTGTCACATACAATCTAACAAAATTGTTTCGAATGAAGTTAAAGACATCTCAGTGCTACTAGAGTCATCTTACGGAAAAAGACGAAGGAAACTTTTGGCCCACCCAATACGTGAGAGAAGAAGAAAGATTTAAGAACTGTGGGCTTGATGCAGAGCATGATGGGTACCAAGGCAACTCTTCTGCCATCATTTGTGTCACCTGCCCTGCTCTGGTTAATAGTGACCAAACTAGGAACTGTTCCCCCAGATCTGACCGTGAAGATACTATATATTAAGTCCCCGAGCTGATGGCGGTACTTCTTTGATAGTTCAAGCTGAATTTAATGCTTGTTGCCTCGGAAAACTTGAAGGCATATACCTGATTGCTGTAGATGTGAAGATGAGAAAGGACAAGGGGAGCCTACAGGAGAAAATGTATTCATCAGATACTTTTGATATATTTGTATTTTGAAGATAATAGAACCAATAATAAGTAGATTTTGCAGATTTTAATAATCGAAATAGAAAAAAATAAAGGCAAAAAGAAATGGCCTTTACAGTTATTTTGTTTGAAAAATATATAAAATGCACTGCCTACTTTGGCTCATTAATTTGGTCTAAGTGTAAACGATCGGCAAGTTTGATAATGTTTTCCATTTATTTTACGATGAGATGGATTCTTGTTCATTCTATTTCTCAAGCCATATTTTATGACTTTTTAAAAATGGTTTTGATCTTACATTCAAATGGAGGCATCATCAGAGAATACGGACGCGGCTCTGAAAGTCAGTAATTGAATACTTCTCATACTGAAAGCAAATTAGCCTTTAGAATAGTATCCGTTGGAGATAGGCCCAGTTGTGGGGAAAGACATATGTGTACACAAGCACACACACACACAAGAGAACTGTATACACTGGCAACTTTCATACTGGTAAATTTTACAACAATGATGCAATCCAACAGATTTATTATAATGATTCATATCAATAGATGGTGACTAAAACCCTCCATGGCCAAAGCCCTGGGTCAGGCAAGGTGTAAATCACAGCTTCTGTGCCTTAGCTGGGGACACTGAGTAGATTAGAGAACAGCGGGCCTGAGAACTCTGCAGGTGCCTCCTTCCACCTCCGAGCCCCACCTGCCAGCACTCCCTGCTTTATACTCCAGCAGAGCCAAACTGCTATAGTTCCCCAAACATGCTGTCCTGTTTCATACCTCTGTGCCTTCAGACGTGCCGTTTCCCCAGACAGGAATGCTTGGCCCATCTGGAGTGGGCATGTGTCATGTTTTCTGGCTGCTTAAACTTGTCTGAAAACCCTACCTACATTCAGGGAACTTCCTAACAAGCGAGTCCTTCCTCTCCAAGACAGAAGCCAGAAACCCCACACTCCCAGCCCTCCCTTTACAGATCAGGGTCCAGGCACGTGACCCGGACTCCAACCATCAGCTGTATCTACAGGAGACATCAATTTGGAATGAGAAACACAAGGCAGTGAACATGGCGTGGCAGTGATTTACTAGGCAGAGCTGGGAACCAAGGTGCCCAGCTTTGGAAGAGCAGTAGCTACAAGGCTGAGGCCCTGGCACAAATGGGACAGTGGTACAAACTATAACATCCACAGCTCGGAAGGAGCTGCAGCATGGGTTCCACGGATGACCAGCTCTGCAGTGGGTTTGAGGACTTGTTTCAAGTTCTTCAGGAAGTACCATCTCCCTACTCAGTGGTGGTGAGAGTCACCCAGCATCCTTTTAACCAGCTGCTTTTGTGCTCCACCAGCCAGAGATAGCTTCTGTTGATTGCAGCTAAGAGCCCTGGGTGGTACATCAACAGACTTTCATCCTCTTAAAAAAGGGCCACTTTGTCTTTCAGAACCCACCCTGATACGGGGGTCTCCTAGGGGCCTCCCCTGAAACCCTCTTTTCCATCTTTTATTCATGCCCTTCTCCGAGATGCTACACTACCCATACCCCTCTTGCTGCACGCTCTCCCTGAATTACAATTATTTGTTTCTTCCTCCTCTGCTTGGACTGAGGTCTCTTTAAGGCTAGCCATTGTCTCTTTCATTCTGTATTTCCAGCACTCAGTTTGGGTTGACAAAGAGCCTAGCACATGATCGGTGCTAAATAAAAATTTGTTAGGAAAGTTTGATAGGAAGCAGTGATCTAATTTGTTTAGGAGGACCAGGGACCAGGAAAGGCATTTGAGGAGCCATGTCTAATACAGGTCTTGGTGAACAGCGGGGATTTCAACGGGCAGGATTAGTTGGGATCATCCAGTCCATATTGACGTGTAATCCGCTTTCTAAAATTTATATCCTGAGCATTCTTCCATATCCTAAATATATGGTAGGGGACCTTCTTGATTGCCTAATAGAACCCTGCTTTATTTTATTTTATTTTTTTAAGGTCTGCAGTGGTGATGTCTCCGGGAAGGTGGGTCTCTCCTTATTCCCAAGAGGATAAACCAGAGGTTGACAAATCATGGCCTGGTAGCCAAATCTAGCCTGCCACTTACTTCTTTATGGCCACGAACCATACAAAATGGTTTTTATTGCTTGTTTCTGTTTTTTAGAGTTTTAAATGGTTGAAAGAAGTTAAAAGAAGAATAATATTTCGTGACAGGTAAAAAGTGTATGAAATTCAAATTTCAGTGTTCATAAAGTTTTATTAGAACACAACCACACTTATCTGTTGGCAGCGTCTATGGCTGTTGCTTTACAACAGCAGAGTTGAATAGAGGCAAGAGATTGTATGCCCTGCAAAACCTAAAATATTTCCTAGCTGGTCCTTTTCAGAAGAAGTTTGCTGACCCCTGTTCTAAACCAATCATGTTAACTTCATTCTCTTCCCAATGTTTATGTTTGGGGGAGCATGAGACCCAGTTCTGGGCCAATGAAATATAAGGAGAAGTTTGACAGAGGGCTTCTAGGAAAATATTTTTCTCTGATAAAAAGTTAGTATGGGAGAATGCTTCCTGCCTTTGGATGTCGCATGTGAGAATGTGATCAGTAGAGCTGTGGCAGCCATTTTGTGATCATGAGGAAAAGCGAAGAGAATCACAGAGAAGGGGGCCCAGATACTTTTGAGCTGCTAACTTAATCAACCCTGGAACTTCCTACTTCTAGATATATTTTTATATTCAAAATAAATATACTGACAGTTGGACATTCTATTACTTGCAGCCAAATATGTACTAAAACATATGAGAATATGATTTTTAAAATTATGGCATAGTATTTCCTCTTATTGATAACCCATTAAGGTTTAACCATTTATGGGCATTTCTCCTAATTCTTTGTGTTATCTTATTTTTAACACATATTTTACAAATTCAAACTTAAGGCTCATAAAACATGCACATTTGCTGACTTTCTTTTTCTTATTTTTGCTTGTACCATTAAAAAGCTGACAAGGAAAAGACAAAAGAAATTGTCCCCCTTTAAAATATGGCCCTAACAACTCTTTCATGAGACACGAATTACCCCCTTATTCCACATTGAAAGACAGAAATCCAAACCCATGTTTATTTCAAATACATACTCTACCTGATTCCAAAAAATTTTGAGGGAGTTTTCAATAAGTTACATCAGCAGCCAGGAATGTTCAATGGGAGTTGAAATTGTGTAATCAAAGCATTTTTTTCTTCTTTCTCATTAACTAAAAGTACCCTTGAATCAGAGATAATTTATATTTTTGAATTATTTGCAACTCCAATTAACACTTTGTTAAAACACACCCACATGGTATCAGGGTCCAAAGCCTTCAAGTGGTGAAATGATTTCTCCTTTTAGTATCATTAACCAGCACATTGTGAAATTCTGTTGAAACAGCAAAAGGTCCCTTTTCCATGTAACCACTCTGTCTGTCCCCTCACCTCTGACCTGCGTCATACCTGCCCTCTCATCCCAGAGCCAGCCCCACTGATGTTCCTGGATTGTGCAATCCCAAGTTCAGCAAACAGATGCCTGGAGCAAAGAGGTCAGTGCATTGACTTATTTGCTGTTTTGAACCTGGATCTGAAATACCATTGGGTTGACTAACCTCTATGGAGAGCAGTGATGCATGACTCTAAAACTCTGTTCTCAAGAGGCCATTGGGTTGCTGGGGAATTACCCTTAGGACAAAGCTTACATGGACACTTTCATGATTTAATGCCAACCAGGTGGTTTGCCAATCCATTCCCTGAGCTCCTGTGAGATGTTAAGCTTTTCTACATCTACATATTTCTCTATTCCTAAAGCAAAGATAGCAGATAGGGCCACTGCTGTGAAGGATTTTAAGCAGTTGAGGTTATTTTATAAAATATTATGGAGGGAGATCTATTCCAGGAGAAAGGACTTCTGGTTCCTGCAACCCTCTTGCTTTTAAGAGGAAGCCTTCTGGGAGGTATTAATGTACAGTGTAGCAGTTAACAACACGAACTTGGTTGAGTCCCAGCTCCCCCCTTAGTAATTTGTTTTCGAATTATCTGCCACTCCAATTAACACTTTGTTAAAACACACCCACATGGTATCAGGGCCCAAAAGCTTCAAGTGGTGAAATTATTTCTCCTTTTAGTATCATTAACCAGCACATCGGGCAAGTCACTTGACCTCTTTAAGCCTCAGTTTCTTCACCAGCATCATTGCCAGCCATGGGGTACAGCAAGCAGGACAGCAGGCAGAGAAGAGTTTGTGCAAAAAGGCAACTTTGCAGATTAGGGGTTAAAGAGTTGCACAGAAGCTTCCTAATTGCTTCTTAGTTTACAGAACTGAGGCTGAGGGTTGTTTAGGGGAGGCAAGGGAGAGAAGAAATGTAAAAGGCTTGGGGAGAGTGATGAGAGTTTGGGACAGCCCTTATGAGGGTAGGAGAGGAAGGTGCTAAAGCCAGAAAGGACAAAGTATCAGGGGGGAGCTGATAGCTCAGGGAGACCCAGATCTGGAGTAGCAGTGCCCTCCCCTGCCCCCATGCTGGATTGCCCCCAAGGCTCCCACAGCAGGGGGTTGCAGAGGAAGCCAAGATACTGTTACGTGATGGCTGGGGTTTAAAAGGGTTAAATGACTCACTAAAGTTCACAGAGATTTTAACACAAGTGGCCTGGCTCCAAGTCCAGCTCTTTCTAATCTGTAATAGGAGATCTAAGCCTGTCCTAATTAGCTCCTTTGGGCCTCATCTTTCTGGTTTGCAAAAGCCAGGTGATACTGAAAGTCCTAGTCCTATAGGACGTTATACCATAGGTTCTGTCCTGATCTGCTTCCCACTTGTTATGTTACATGTCACTTTGGGCAAGTCACTCAAACGCCCTGGCTTGCTTCTGTAATTAAATTTTGTTCCGGAAGCTTGAGTTCTAAAGCGCAGCAGAAGACGGTCTTGGGCTGGGTTGAGGAGGGCCCTTATTTATCAGGAGCTCTGAACCTTCACAGCACCTCCCCCTTTCCCTCCTTCCCCAAGGTCTATTCAGCTCGGCACCGGTGTTTAAGGACTAACACAAGTCACCTCAAATATTTGTCACTGGCCCTCACCCGAAATCACTTAAGTTACATTGGCCGTAGTCTAACACCACATCCAAACAGGGCAGAAAATTGTAAAAGAAAACGATAGCACGGTTTAAGGAAGAAAACACGGTGTAGAAAAGGAAAATAAATCCATGAGGTTTGAACCAAAGCACTCCGAAGGCCGCGGCTGTTAACATCGAGCAGCTGTCAGTAATAGACCAAGACACTTCCAGCTGTGCGGGTCTTTGCCTGGGGCACTAGAGAAAATTCCTTTACTCCCGGTGCACAACAGACTCCTGCTTTCTAATAAAATTCCAGAGAACCATAGAACTAGTCTATAATTCACTGGAAACTAAAAGGACATTTAGAGTTACAGTTTTCATCGGTGGGTGTGCTTTCCGAAATGTCATCGGTGGAGATGGATGTCCTCGCGGAGGGCGGACTGGGAAATGTTTGGGGTTTTGTTTTTACCAGCAATAAGCAAATTTATTTTTCATCACTACCTTTCCAGTACTTTCGCACTCAATTATAACACAAAATTAAAGCCTTGAGCCCCGAGTCCCTGCAAAGCTAATCTGCCTGAAGACTTCAGTCCCTCGTCCTCACTCCGACACCCCCCGCCCCCGCCCCCGCCCCGCCTGAGGTCGAACTAGAGACGAGCTCACCGAGGGCCTCCGGGAACCGAACGGCAGGAAAGCGACGTGGAGGCCGCGGCTCCCAGCCCTCCCCCCGGCCCCGCCAGCCCCTCCCGCTCGCGGCGCGCCCCCCGGCCCGAGCGCGCCGCCGCACCGCGCCGACTTCCGCTTCCCCGGCAGGCGGGAGGCGCCCCGGCCCCGGCCTCGGCCTCGGCCCCGGCCCCGGCCCCAGCCCCAGCCCCAAGCCCCAGCGCAGCCCGTCCCGGCCGCAGGGGTCGCTCCTGAGCCCGCGGGGCGCCTGCCGGCGGCAGTCTGGCGCGGGAGGCGGGGCGGAGGGCCGGCCGGTAGCCCACGTGGGTGTTAAGCGGCCGCCCCCGCCGCCGAGCCAGAGTCGAGAGCTGGCGGCGGAGCGCGAGTAGGACGTGGCCAGTCGGCACGGCGGTGAGCGCAACTCAGCCGGGCGCTCGCGGGCTGCAGGCAACCGGCCGGGAGGAGAGGGAGGGAGAGGGAGAGGGAGCGGGCGGGCCGGCCGGCCGGCCTCCGCGCCTGGGCGGCGTGACCCTCCCGGGAGGCGGGGTGGAGATCCGGGGTCCCGGGCCCGCCGCGCCGCACACGTGCCCGGGGGCCCGCGGGCGCCGCCTTCCCGCGCTTTGCCTGGGATTCCATGGAGACTCGGGCCCCGCCGCCTCCTGCGCGCAGTGGTCACGTCCCGGGAAAGGTTGCCCTCATTTGCCCGGTCGTAGTGTCATGCCGGCACCGCGCCGGGCAGGGAGGGCGGAGGCGCTTATGAATGGGAGACCCTCGCAGGTTGTTGTGGCAGAGTCAGCGAACGTTTAGGGCCGGAAAGACAACAAAGTTGGAAGTTGTCTCCTTAAGCTGACCCTTGTGCGGATCGGGATCCCGAGCCCCGGAGCAGGAGCTCCCGAGCCAGCTGCTGAGCGGCGAGACTGGTTTGCATCCCAGCGCCCGTGGGCCCCACCAGCTCTGGGCGCTCGGATGGCGGGCGCCAGCTTCGGCCTTGAAGCTGGAATCTTCCCGGAGCAATTCGTGTTACCTAGTGGGGAATGCGGCCTCCTCGGATTCTCCCACACGAGAAGTTAATTTCCCGAAGGAATGAAAAAGATACATGGTCTGCGTTGTTTCTTTCGGAGTTTGACTCCGGTGTAGTTTGAAGGAAGGGTAAAGGGACGCTGAAAGGATTCCGTTTTTCTCTTCCAGTTGGTACGAAGGCTCACGAATCAGTTTAATTAACTCAACTTGATCAGTCTGGCTGCCTCCACGCCCCATTGCCTCCTTCAAGCCAAAGCTACGCGTAATTTGAAACAGATGCCCCTTCTGAGTTAATCTGTTAAGACTGTTAACTGTTCTAATAATTCTGCAAGTAGTTATTTGTAGGAGTTGATGTGTTTGTTTGACTTGCCTAAAAGGGTCGAATCTAAAAGGGTTGAATTCGCATTGATGACACAGTACCATCTGCTGTGCCTCTTCTAAGAAAGAAATGTCCACCCCCGCCAAGGGAATGGGCTGCATTGGATGTGACCTGTGACTCCTTTCCCCCCTTGTCTCCATTTTCCTCTAAAATGCAGGGTTGGGTGTTTTGTTTTCTCTTTTTGGCCAGGTGGGAATACTCTGCTTGATAGAACAGACCCAAAAGGCAAGACTTGAGTTGAATCCTGTCTCTGCCACGGACTTGTTGTATGACCTTGGACAAGTCCTTGTCTTCCTCTGGACTCAGTTTTCCATCTGGAAAAGGAAGAGATTGGGTTAGGACCCTAATATCCTTCTCTAGATACTGGATGGTCACCGTCTTATCAACCTTAGTAATTGGTACTGCCTCTCAAGGTCTATCAGTAACATAAAGTCAGTGTTTTGTACATCTAATTGTATGTCTAATTTTAGTTGCTTTATTAAGTAGTGTTCTTGTGCTGTTGCTGGTTTTAACATTTTTTGTAAAGATTCTTGGTGTCTAGTCATTGACAACGTGCTTCAAGTGGTTAAAAAACTTCTTGGTGGCTAAAATTATTCTCCGCTGCTGATGATTAGGAAGATGTTGGTATTCATTGGTCATCCAGCCTGCCCACCCCCTCCTCTGAGACGTGTCCTGACTGGGATCACACAGGTCTTCAGTGTGATGGATAAAAAGCATTCCTTGTTATTCAGGCGTAAGTCAGTGACATAGCTTGAAAATCATACAGAATTGGTTTCTGTATTGGTTATTTTAATATTCTATGTGAATGAAGCACCTCTCCTTTTCTAGTCAATGTTAATTAAGTCCATGCCTTGCCAATGGTTGATTTTTGTCTAAAGTAGAGGAGTAGACTCTGGTTTTCCCAAACTTCTAGGCTCCAGCTCAAACCTACTGAATCAACATTTCCAGGAGAGCAGCCCGGTTATTGGAATGTTTAACAAGTGTCCCAGGTGATTCTTATCAAGCAAATTAGGGGCGCAATGGACCCAGGGGTTGCTTCTCAAAGTATGGTTAATAGCCAGGAATTATCAACTTCACCTGGGAGCAGGTGAAGGCAGGCAGCATTTCTGGTCCCACTTGAAGCCAATCACATCAGAATCGGCCTTTTAACAAGGTCCCCAGGTGATTCGTGTGCACGTTTATGGTTGAGAAGTTCTGGAAGGCCTATGATGATAGTAATGTTTGGTGCTGTGCTTTGTAGTTGTTCTGAGACCTCCTGGTGTGTGTTCACAGTTCATCATCGTATTTGTCTGATGTGGCTGTTTGATTGCCCTCGTATTATAATGATAGTACTTTTATTTTTCACCTTGTATAGACGGGAACCTCCAGCTTTAGGGGCCCAAAGGGCCACCATACCAGTGGCAGAGCAAGCATTCAGACCCAGGCGTGTGTCACTTGGCCGAGCTCCTAACCCATTCCTTTCCAGAGCTACTGTTTTGTGACCTTCTCTGAGGGTCTCAGGCCGCTGTCTGAATTTGGAACAGAACCCAGTGGATTGATGGTTTAACTTAGGCCTCTGAAAAACTGGTTTGATGGGGCTTGGGATGTGCGGTTGGCTTGCTTATTGGCATTCGTTTCTTGAGGGTTTCAGAAAGGTTGGTTGAAGTGCCCTCACCTGTGGCTGTAGCAGTGCTACGTGAGCAAGGTTTTTGGTCTGCGTGCTTTTCATGGGGAGGTGGTGGGCAGGGAGAAGGGGAGGCAGATCACTAAGCTGCTCTGACAGCTCGAGCCCCCTCCTTTGGAGCAACGTAGAGACAGTTTCCCGGTTCCCTGAAGTTCAAGTCCAGTAGCTAGGCAGCAGGCCTAGAGAAAGGGGGGCTGCAGAGGCCCGACTGATGGTGAACTCTTGCCTCCTTCTAGGGATATGAGGTGCCCATTGTAAGCTCGTGAGAGTTGCCCTCCGCGGAACCCAGCAGAGGAGTGGGCAAACATGAAATCCAATCCTGCCATCCAAGCTGCCATTGACCTTATGGCGGGGGCCGCAGGTAATCCCAGAGAAAACCCCTCCTTTGTTCCTCAAATACCTTCTGCAAGTGAGCTCTGGTGAAGGCATTGCCTTTGTAGCTCCAGAAGCGACATGCTTTAACCCTGGAATGAATCCACTTAATACAGGTGTGATACTGTGTTGCAAACACAGCAGAAGGTAGAGTAGTTCCTGCTGTATTAGAGCTATGAGTGTCCCCGGGTGACAGCTGGAACATATCACAGCTCAGAGCTGAAGCCACTCGTCCATTGCCATGTGGCTGGGATATGCAGGATTCCACCCCAAGCCTGGCAGCCTTCAGAGGCCTTAGAGCACAAAAATAACACTGTGCCATCTCTCCAGGGAAATCCTAGTTACTGTCCTTACAACTGCTGGGGGAGAGAAAGGATACCCTTAGAAATGTCATTGGTAAATCAGGCTGACTGTTGACTGTGTCTTAAAGCCCTGAAAGGAGGGGCCCCAGGATTGGCCGGGGAGTGGTGGGCGGGGCGAGTGCTGGGGCGGACTCTGGCCCCACTAGGCACCATCGAGTTCTGAGCAGCACCTGCCACCGCAGGCCACTCTTTAGAAAGGTCACCTTTATTCAGCCTGAGGCAAGTGACAGACTTGGAAGTGCCTGGGTGGTTACTTGGTTCTCCAGATTCCTGGATGATTCTAGGGCTGGAGGAGCGCTGGAATGCCCATACTTCCCAGATGCAGACCCTGGCTTACCCTTGCCTCCCTCACCGATTCTTATATTGGGTCACCGCTCCTTGGAGTGAAGAGGCCAGGGGAGCCGGTTGCCCATTGTCCTTTTATCTGGTGGGACTTCCTGAGTCAACAGATCAAGAGCAGTCAGAGCCGCCTTCTCTCATCCTGTTGTCTTTTTTTTTTTTTTTGCGGTACGCGGGCCTCTCACTGTTGTGGCCTCTCCCGTTGCGGAGCACAGGCTCCGGACGCGCAGGCTCAGCTGCCACGGCTCATGGACCCAGCCGCTCCGCGCCATGTGGGATCTTCCCGGACCGGGGCACGAATCCGTGTCCCCTGCATCGGCAGGCGGACTCTCAACCACTGCGCCACCAGGAAAGCCCTTTTTTTTTTTTTTAATATTTATTTATTTGGTTGCATCGGGTCTTAGTTGCGGCTCACGGGCTCCTTAGTTGTGGCATGCGAACTCTTAGTTGCAGCGTGTATGTGGGATCTAATTCCCGGACCAGGGATCGAACCCGGGCTCCCTGCGTTGGGAGTGTGGAGTCTTTTTTTTTTTTTTTGCGGTATGCGGGCCTGTCACTGTTGCGGCCTCTCCCGCTGCGGAGGCTCCGGACGCGCAGGCTCAGCGGCCATGGCTCATGGGCCCAGCCGCTCCGCGGCATGTGGGATCTTCCCGGACCGGGGCACGAACCTGTGTCCCCTGCATCGACAGGCGGACTCTCAACCACTGCGCCACCAGGGAAGCCCGGGAGCGTGGAGTCTTAATCACTGTGCCACCAGGGAAGTCCCCTGTCGTCTTAATTGTAAAAGAGAAATCATGGGTTCAGGGAAGATCGAAGTATTTTTCCATGAACCAGAAATCGGCCAAAGTAGGCTCATGAGGAAGTCTGCAGACACTGATAAGTTCAGGCGAGGGCGCTCCCAGGTCAGAGACGACAAGCAGCAGGGGAACCAAGGGCTGCCTGGATTCCGCCCCACGGCCTCTTACGCGCTGAGTGCCTTTGGGTCAGCCCCTCACCCTGCCGTGGAATCAAGCCCCCCAGGCCCTGTGCACCATCCCCGACCCCTTCACCACTCCCCGCTCCCCCAGTGCCATACTGCAGAAGATGCTGACTTTGGCAACAGTGGACCCACTTGCTTGCCCTTGGCATCCTCTTACCCTCCCGTGAATGCCTGGGCTCAGTCTGTGTCTCTGCAATAGAAGGGTATTTTACCCCATGAGGGATGCTCAGCTTTTGGAATTTTATATCCTTCAGTCACTCTATCAAAGATAGACTGTAGGATCTGTTGTGATAGAATTAAAATGCATCTAGGTTGTCAAAATTATGAACCCACTTTAAAAATTCTGACATTCACCTCTTTTGGAATGATTTTTTTTTTTTTTTTTTTTTTCCGGTACGCGGGCCTCTCGCTGTTGTGGCCTCTCCCGTTGCGGAGCACAGGCTCCGGACGCGCAGGCTCAGCGGCCATGGCTCACGGGCCCAGCCGCTCCACGGCACGTAGGATCCTCCCGGACCGGGGCATGAACCCGTGTCCCCTGCATCGGCAGGCGGACTCTCAACCACTGCGCCACCAGGGAAGCCCAGAATGATTATTTTTGACACAAGTAGGATCTTATTTTTTTCTAGCCCATCAGTACCTGGGAGAGAATAACTCTAATTATGGTAACATCTTATTAAATTATATTCCACTAATTCAGAACTGGGGATAGTGTGGCAAAACAAAGCAGAAATGTGTCATTGCTGTCCTAGAAGAAAGGGACAGTGGTGATAGGATCATGGAGATCACACTTGTGCTTGCTTAAGAGATCAGTTTTCAGACTCTTTGGAAATGTCCATCTACCAATAATTAATTGGGAGTTCTTTTTTTTTTTTTTTTTTGTGGTACTTGGACCTCTCACTGTTGTGGCCTCTCCCGTTGCGGAGCACAGGCTCTGGACGTGCAGGCTCAGCGGCCATGGCTCACGGGCCCAGCCGCTCTGTGGCATGTGGGATCTTCCCAGACTGGGGCACGAACCCACGTCCTCTGCATCGGCAGGTGGACTCTCAACCACTGCGCCACCAGGGAAGCCCCTTGGGAGTTATTCTTAACAGCCCTCCCTCCATCTCTACTCGCCACAACTTCATTGGAGTAACTGTGTATTATGTCTAAGTTATGAAATTGCATTTCTGAAATATTTTATGTAAGCCTTCTCTTCAATTTTGCTGAGGTTTTAGTAACCTCATCCAGTGGCTGTTTCCTGACACAAGCACGGGACGTCCCAGGCCCAAGGGGAGGTGGAAGCATTCACCAGTGACAGACAGTTCCCCAAATGCTGACCTAGTTCAGGGTCTGGAGATATTACAGGGTTTAATAGTTCATTCTTTTCCTTACATTCAGAATTTTTATCAAAGTAATTGAATGCAATTCAATGCTTTTGTCGTATAAAAGCATATAAATATATGATTTATGCTAAGCAGGGGTAAGTTTCAATCCATTTCCTGTCTGAATACAAATCATTAATTGGTAGAGTCCAAATAAGATGTTTTCCCATAGGGTCAAACATTTAGCTCTTCAGGGACTAATTAGACCCTTTGTTTTCTTTATCTGTGGCCTATTCCTGTTATTTCCCTGATAGTCATTAGGACCACTGGGCATCAGACAAAAGAGTGATTAACACCAGACTCTTCCCTTCTCCTTCTTTTATGTGGACGCACACACAGACACAGTTAACCGCTGTAAATGAGCCACTTGTGGTGTAGCAGCCAGTATGTTAGAGCCTTATCCTAATGCTCACGTTAACCTGATAGGGAATCGAGGCTCGGAGGTCACGTCGCTTAGCCAGGATTTCACAGCAGAGTCGGGCTTTGAGCCCAGGTCCCTCTGACCAGTGCTCCTGAACACACGTCACACCTTCACATCCGGTGGCTTTGACTGTCAGACACACGTCCTCTCCTCTACCGAGTTGAGCTCCTTCAGGGCTGGAGCGGGGTGCCAGACTCATGAAGGACCCCTAGAAGTTTTATTGGACTGAGCTAGAAGGGTTGGCGGGGGGGAGGAGGTCAAAATGAAGTGACCCAGAGGTAAGCCCTGCGGTGGGCTGCCTGTCCCTCATCTCCATGGGTCCTCGAGGCCGCACTCTACCACGTGGCTGTAGACTGGTGCTGGACGAGGATTCCTGTCCTGGTTGCAGGGGGCACAGCATGTGTACTCACCGGGCAGCCCTTCGACACCATGAAGGTGAAGATGCAGACGTTCCCCGACCTGTACAGGGGCCTCACCGACTGCTGCCTGAAGACCTACTCCCAGGTGGGCTTCCGGGGCTTCTACAAGGGGACCAGCCCAGCGCTGATTGCCAACATCGCCGAGAACTCCGTCCTCTTCATGTGCTACGGATTCTGCCAGCAGGTGGTACGGAAAGTGGTTGGATTGGAAAAGCAGGCGAAGCTGAGGTGAGTTGAGGTCACTGAGACCTCTTTGAGAAACAACACTTGTGTAGTCAAGCTTTTTATGAGACCTTATGGAGAAGAACATTTCCGTTTTTACAATAACTACTTCCTTTGATTAAGAAGTCGTATATTGCCATCATAGAAAACTGGGGAAACGCACATGTGTTATGCAAAAGGAGAGTTGCCCATAATCCACCGCATAGAAACAACCACCCTCACGTTCCTTCCATTCTTCAGGAAGATGCTTTTCTTTCTTTCTTTAAAAAATTATTATTTTTTTTTTATTTTTCTTTTTTTAATTGGAGTATAGTTGATTTACAATGTTGTGTTAGTTTCAGGTGTACAGCAAAGTGAATCAGTTATGCATATACATATATATATATATATATACACACATTCTTTTTCAGATTCTTTTCCCATAGAGGTTATTACAGAATATTGAGTAGAGTTCCCTGTGCTATACAGTAGGTCCTTGTTGGTTATCTGCTTTATTTAGAGTAGTGTGTTTATGTTCATCCCAATCTCCTAATTTATCCCCTCCCCCCATGTTTCCCCTTTGGTAACCTGAAATTTGGTTTCGAGATCTGTGAGTCTGTTTCTGTTTTGTAAATAAGCTCACTTGTGCCATTTTTAAAAATTAAATTCTAAATATAAGTGATATCATATGATATTTGGGGAAGATGCTTTTCAAATTCTGCTGTTGGTGCCACTTCTCTGGGCAGAAGTGCAGAACTTAAACCATAGATGCAACTTGTGACCCGAGTTTTGGGTTTCACGTCATCAGCAGAATGCAGGGTATTGGAAGAGCCAAATAGGTTTGAGGAAGAACTTGGAATTTTAGGAAGGGTCAGAGCATCTGAGAAGATGCAGGTGAACCTACTGTTTCATTGGTCGAGTCTGCCCCAAACATCAGACTTGGGTGTGTATTTGGTCATTCCTTGGGTATTTATTATACCGAGACTAAAAGGAATTCGGAAACCACTGGGATGTTTAGCCTTTACTCCTTTGAACATTGATTTATTTTATAAGTTTTCACTCTTTTTTAAAAAAATTATTTATTTATTTTTGGCTGCATTGGGTCTTTGTTGCTGCATGCGGGCTTTCTCTAGTTGCGGCGAGTGGGGGCTACTCTTCATTGAGGTGCACAGGCTTCTCATTGCAATGGCTTCTCTTGTTGTGGAGCACGGGCTCTAGGCACGTAGGCTTCAGTAGTTGTGGTGCGTGGGCTCAGTAGTTGTGGCTCGCGGGCTCTAGTGCTCAGACTCAGTAGTTGTGGCACACAGACTTAGTTGCTCTGTGGCATGTGGGATCTTCCCTGACCAGGGCTCAAACCCGTGTCCCCTGCATTGGCAGGTGGATGCTTAACCACTGTGCCATCAGGAAAGTCCCCATTGATTTCTTTTAAATCATTTAAAATTGTTATCAGCTTCGTGGTTGCAGAGGGCAGTCTTGCCTGTTGTTTTGGTGGGAATTCAAGACCCTATTGCAGATACAGGTCCCACGTGGCTAAAGTAGGTTCCTTTTGTACTGAAGCCTTTGGGGGTGCCTGGAGATGTGCCCATTTATAGCAGGCATCCCATCTTGATAGATGGAACTTGTTTTTTAAAGGCTTGGGACTGGATGAGATCCCCCAGGGAGACAGTGTTTATAGGACTGAGCACAGATCCTAGGACCCTCCAGCAGGGAGGGGTCAGGAAAAAGAGGAAGTAAAGAAATAAGCAGAAGATAAACCAGGAGAATGTGGTGTCCCGTGGTAGAGACAGACAGGAAGGGCACTGCAGTGACTGCAGCTCTTTGCACTGGAGCGAGAGACTTCCTAGCTGAGGAGAGCTGGAGTTGAGGTCTCCTTCAGCATCCTTGGAGAAGGACAGGGAAATGGAGCAACCACAGGAGATTCTGAAGCAGGTTCTGCAGTGAAGAAAGCTTCCTCTTTCACTCGGCCTAACCCAGCACCCACGTCTTTTTTGAACGTGGGGGACAGGAGGGGGGCTGCAGCTTTTTCATCCTGCAGAACAGTGGTTGCTCATTACCAGTGAGCAAATGCTGCCTGAGAGCTTACGAAGCTCTGACATGCGTGTCGTGCTTTCTTAGCCCTCACCGTGGTCCTGCGCGAGGATCCAGGCAGGTGATGGTATCCATTTTATAGATGGGGAAACTCTGGTACAGATACTGACGCGCTGAAGATCACTGGGCTAATAAGTGACAGAGCCGGGACTGCAGCCCGTGTCTTCTGCACCCCCAATCCGGCATTCTTCCCTCAAGACCACAGGCGGGGCTCTGGAGTACTTTGTAGGGGTCAGGTCTAGAGAAAAGATGAATAATTACACAGAAGCAGGGAAAGGAACTGCTTGTGATCACCTGTTATGAATTTCTGCAGTGATACAGTAAATATTCTCGGTTTGAACACTCCCTGAGTAACGCTCTCTTTTCACCTTTGGCTGGACGGGCTCTGACACAGCAGGAGTGTTTAGGAACATGTTTGTTGAGTGGGTGACAAAACAGTTGATTCCTACAAAATCCCATCCTATGCCGACTGCCATTTGAGATCCAGTTCTAAACGTTTCTACTATAGGCACAGCCTGGGGCCCAAGTCCCTCAATTCATGCACTGGTAGGTGAAAGCATTTATTAGAAAGCCAGAGTCCACTGCAGATCTGACTTGGCCCCGGGTTGCCCTGTATCAGCATGCTTGGGGTTCGTTCAGGCGTTACCGCCTCTTGGATGAAACAGCCGTCCGTATCTGTCGATACCACCTTTGTTCCAGCGAGACTGGCAAACCCTGGTCAATGACCCTGATTGACTATGGCCTGTCAGCAGGTTGACAGAGAGTCCCAGAGGGAGGCCAAGTATGGATCTGCAGACTGGCCAAGAGACAAACCCTTTAAGCTTTGGTTTTGACAAACAATTTAAGTAGGAGTGAAGGGGGAAGGATGGAGGGGATGGCGTCGGGCACTTCCCACCCCTAGAAAAAGCCGCGTGCCGGTACAGTTGTGGAGCTGGCTCTCCTAGTGACCGTCTGACGCGTCATTCTTTAAAATCGAAAGGAAGGCCACACTGCAGGCGGTGTCTTCCTCCCGAAAGCAGGCCTGCTCCAAGCCAGCTCTTCTGAGGCCCGGCTGTGTTAACAGGCCGGCTCAGCCCTGGGCACCCACTTCACATCCACCTGAGGCACCAAGGCCAGACCACCAGGGATAGGAGATCGGGACCGGGATGGTAGGCAGCCCTTGGCTTTGTGCAGGCACACGTCAGATATTTGAGGTTCGGTTCCAGACCATCTTGCAAATTTTTTGGTTTCCCAGTGCATATAAAGCTGTGTTCACACTATACTGCAGTCTGTGCAATAGTGTTATGTCCCAAAAAGAATGTACCTACCTTAATTTAAAAATACTTTATTGCTAAAAAAAATGCTAACCATCCTCTGACAACTCAGGGTTGCCACAAACCTTCAACTTTGTTATAAAGCAGAAACTAACACACCATTGTAAAGCAATTGTACTCCAATAGAGGTGTTTAAAAAAAAAAAAGAAAAAGGAATTTAAAAAATGCAATATCTTCAAAAAGTAATAAAGTGAAGTGCGATAAAACAAGGTTTGCCTATAGTAACGTTTGACCTCAGTTTCTATAACTATTAGTTCATTGTAACTTTTTTTATGGTTTCAAAACACTTTTTATAAAACATTTAAAATTTTTTAATTTTATATTGGAATATAGTTGATTTACAATGTTGTGTTTCAGGTGTACAGCTAAGTGATTCAGTTATACATATATCCATTCTTTTTCAGATTATTTTCCCATATAGGTTATTAAAGAATATTGAGTAGAGTTCCCTGTGCTATTCAGTACATCCTTGTTGATTATCTATTTTATATATATGTTAATCCCAAACTCCTGATTTATCCCCCCCCACCATGTTTCCCCTTTGGAAACTATAAGTTTGTTCTCAAAGTCTGTGAATCTGTTTCTGTTTTGTAAATAAGTTCATTTGTATCATTTTTTTTAAGATTCCACATATAAGTGATATCATATGATATTTGTCTTTCTCTGTCTGACTTACTTCACTTAGTATGATAATCTCTAGCTCCCTCTGTGTTGCTGCAAATGGCATTATTTCATTCTTTTTTATGGCTGAGTAATATTCCACTGTGTATATGTACCACATCTTCTTTATCCATTCCTCTGTTGATGGATGTTTAGGTTGCTTCCATGTCTTGGCTATTGTAAATAGTGCTGCTGTGAACATTGGGGTGCATGTATCTTTCTGATTTGGTTTTCTCTGGATATATGCCCAGGAGTGGAATTGCTGGATCATATGGTAGTTCTGTTTTTAGTTTTTTAAGGAACCTCCATACTGTTCTCCATAGTGGCTGTATCAATTTACATTCCCACCAACAGTGCAGGAGGATTCCCTTTTCTCCACACCCTCTCCAGCATTTATTGTTTGTAAGCTTTTTGGTGATGGCCATTATGACTGGTGTGAGGTGATACCTCATTGTAGTTTTGATTTGCATTTCTTTAGTAATTAGTGATGTTAAGCATCTTTTCATGTGGTTTTTGGCCATCTGTATGTATTCTTTGGAGAAATGTCTATTTAGATCTTCTGTCCATTTTTTTTTATTGGGTTGTTGTTTTTTTGATATAGAGCTGCATGAAGTATTTGTATATTTTGGAGATTAACCCTTGTCAGTCACTTCATTTACAAATATTTTCTCCCATTTTGTAGGTTGTATTTTTGTTTTGTTTATGGTTTCCTTTGCTGTGCAAGAGCTTTTAAGTTTAATTAGGTCCCATCTGTTTATTTTTGTTTTTATTTTCATTACTCCAGGAATAGATCCAAAAAGATATCGCTGTGATTTATGTCAGAGTGTTCTGCCTATGTTTTCCTCTAAGAGTTTTATTATTTTTTTAAAGATTTATTTATTATTTTATTTTTGGCTGTATTGGGTCTTAGTTGCGGCATGTGGGATCTCTCGTTGCAGTGCAAGGGCTCTTCCTTGTGGTGTGCAGACTTCTCTCTAGTTGTGGCACACAGGCTCCAGAGCAGGTGGGCTCTGTAGTTTGTGGCACACAGGCTCTAGTTGAGGCACATGAGCTCAGTAGTTGTGGCGTATGGGCTTAGCTGCCCCGTGGCATGTGGGATCTTAGTTCCCTGACCAGGGGTCAAACCCACGCCCCCTGCATTGTAAGGTGGATTTTTTACCACTGGACCACTGCGCAAGTCCCCTCTAAGAGTTTTATGGTATCTGGCCTTACATTTAGGTATTTAATCCATTTTGAGTTTATTTTTGTGTATGGTGTTAGAGAATGTTCAAATTTCATTCTTTCACATGTAGTTGTCCAGTTTTCCCAGCACCATTTATTGAAGAGCCTTTCTTTTCTCCATTGTTTATTCTTGCCTCCTTTGTCATGGATTAACTGAGCATAGGTGTGTGGGTTTATTTCTGGGATTTCTTTCCTGTTCCATTGATCTATATTTCTGTTTTTGTGCCAGTACCATACTGTTATGATTACTGTAGCTTTGTAGTATAGTCTGAAGTCAGGGAGTCTGATTCCTCCAGCTCCTTTTCTCTTTCTCAGGATTGCTTTGGCTATTTGAGGTCTTTTGTGTTTCCAGACAGATGAAAAAATTTTTTGTTCCAGTTCTGTGAAAAATGCCATTGGTAGTTTGATAGGGACTGCATTGAATCTGTAGATTGCCTTGGGTAGTATGTCATTTTGACAATATTCTTCCAATCCAAGAGCATGGTATTTTTTTTTTTTTTGTGACCGTGCCACATGGCTTGTGGGATCTTAGTTCCCCAACAAGGTATTGAACCCAGGCCCTCTGCAGTGAAAGCATGGAGTCCTAAACACTGGACTGCTGCAGAATTCCCCTGTTTATGTCATCTTTGATTTCTTTCATCAGTGTCTTACAGTTTTCAGAGTACGGGTTTTCTGCCTACTCAGGTAGGTTTATTCCTAGGTATTTTATTCTTTTTGATGTGATGGTAAATGGGATTGTTTCCTTAATTTCTCTTTTTGATCTTTTGTAGTAAGTACATAGGAATGCAAGAGATTTCTGAGTAGTAATTTTGTATCCTGCAACTTTACTGAATTCATTGATGAATTCTAGTAGTTTCTTGGTAGCATGTTCAGGATTTTCTATGTTTAGATCATGCCATCTGCAGACAGTGATGGCTTTACTTCTATTCCAATTTCGATTCCTTTTATTTCTTTTTCTTCTCTGATTGCCATGGCTAGGACTTCCAAAACTATGTTGAATAAAAGTGGCCAGAGTGGACATCCTTGTCTCATTCCTCATCTTAGAGGAAATGCTTTTCAGCTTTTCACCGTTAAGAATGATGTTAACTGTGGGTTTGTCCTGTATGGCCTTTACTATGTTGAGCTAAGTTCCCTCTGTGCCCACTTTCTGGAGAGTTTTTATCATAAATGGGTGTTGAATTTTGTCAAAAGCTTTTCCTGAGTCTATTGTTGATCGTATGGTTTTTATTTTTCAGTTTGTTAATGTGGTGTATCACACTGATTGATTTGTGGATATTGAAGAATCCTTGCATCCCTGGGATAAACCCCACTTGATCATGGTGTATGACCCTTTTAATGTATTGTTGGATTCAGTTTGCTAGTATTTTGTCGAGGATTTTTGCATCTGTGTTCATCAGTGATATTGGCCTGTAATTTTCCTTTTTTGTTATATCTTTGTCTGGTTTTGGTATCAGGGTGATGGTGGCCTCATAGAATGAGTTTGGGAGTGTTCCTTCCTCTGAAATTTTTTGGAATAGTTTCAGAAGAATGGGTGTTAACTCTTCTCTAAATGTTTGATAGAATTCGCCTGTGAAGCCATCTGGTCCTGGACTTTTGTTTGTTGGGAGTTTTTTAATCACAGTTTGAATTTCATTAGTTGTGATTGGTCTGTTCATAGTTTCTGTTTCTTCCTTGTTCAGTCTTACAAGGTTGTACCTTTCTAAGAATTTGTCTGTTTCTTCTAGGTTGTCCATTTTATTGGCATATAGTTGCTTGTAGTAGTCTCTTAGGATCCTTTGTATTTCTGTGGTGTCGGTTATAACTTTTTTCATTTCTAGTTTTATTGATTTGAGCCCTCTCCCTTTTTTTCTTGATGAATCTGGCTAAAGCTTTATGAATTTTGCTTATCTTTTCAAAGAACCAGCTTTTACTTTCATTGATCTTTTCTATTGTTTCCTTCATCTCTATTTCATTTATTTCTGCTCTGATCTTTTTTTTTTTTTTTTTTTGCTGCACGCAGGCCTCTCACTGTTGTGGCCTCTCCCTTTGCCGAGCACAGGCTCCGGACGTGCAGGCTCAGCGGCCATGGCTCACAGGCCCAGCCGCTCCGCGGCATGTGGGATCTTCCCGGACCGGGGCATGAACCCGTGTCCCCTGCATCGGCAGGCAGACTCAACCACTGCGCCACCAGGGAAGCCCTTTGCTCTGATCTTTATGATTTCTTTCCTTCCACTAACTTTGGGTTTTGTTCTTCTTTCTCTAGTTGCCTTAGGTGTAAGGTTAGGTTGTTTGAGATTTTTCTTTTTGTTTCCTGAGGTAAGATTGTATTGCTATAAACCTCCCTCTTAGAAGTGCTTTTGCTGCATCCCATAGGTTTTGGATTGTAGTGTTTCTGTTGTCATTTGTGTCTAGGTATTTTTTTAGTTTCTCTTTGATTTCTTCAGTGATCCATTGGTTGTTTAGTAATACTGTTCAGCCTCCACGTGTTTGTGTTTCTTACAGTTTTTTTTTTCCTGTGATTGACTTCCAATCTCATAGTGTTGTGGTTGGAAAAGATGCTTGATATGATTTCAGTTTTTTTAAATTTACCAAGGCTTGCTTTGTGGCCTAGCATGTGGTCTATCCTGGAGAATGCTCCATGTGCACTTGAGAAGAATGTGTATTCTGCTGCTTTCTGATGGAATGTTCTACAAATACCAATTAAGTCCATCTGGTCTAATATGTCATTTAAGGCCTGTGTTTCCTTATTGATTTTCTGTCTGGATGATCTGTCCATTGGTGTGAGTGGGGTGGTTTTTTGTAACTTTAGGACAGTTGAATATGGTAGGTCTGTTAGGCTTCTCTGCTCACAGATGGAAGAGAAATCGTGAGGGGACCTCGCCACCTGGGCAGGCTGCCTAGGGGGTTACCTTTGGGGGCTCCTGGAGGTCTGTGAGTTCTGGTCGTCCAGTGACAGCTGGATGCTGGCAGTTAACAGGCGAGTGTCACAGCTAGTTGTTGCTGTGAGCAGCTCAGTCCTTTCTGTGCAACTAAAGATCGTCCCCGTAGGTGCCAGCGGTGCTCTCGTGACAGAACGTCCTCCCAAGGCTTGGAGAGGGTCTCCTTTGCTGACCCCCGTGAACTCTCAGGAGTCTTCCTGGCGATTTGTTTCTTGTACTTTCCCCCGTATTCTTTCCAGTTTCACTCCCCTGCTGGTGACTGAGGCTGGTGGTACTGAACCCATGTGAGATGAAGTGAATTCTTGCATTTTTGTACTATGTGCATTCATTTTCCATTTATATCTCCAGCTTCGCCCTTTGCCCTACAACCGTCGAGCTTGCTGACTCACACTGGCAGCACCACTGGCCCACCTCATGCCCTCTGCAGCTGAGGTCCGGGAGGTCATCAGCTGAACTGGGAAATCTTTTTTCAATGAGCAACATTTTGGTTAAAAATGTATCCTGGGTTTTCATCTGCAGCAGTTACATTACACTTGTGGTTGTCCTGGGCTGAATCCAGAGGCACGCAGGGATGGCCTCGAAACCTGTTTTTATTTAAAGCTCAGTGGCAAACACACTGAAGTATTAATAGTGTGTGTGTTGGGGTGGTGGGACCATAGGGAATTTTTTCCCCCACATTGTTTGGTTTGGTTTGGTTTTTCTGTGTCACTTCTGTCTTAGTTCTGGTTCTGCTAGAACAAAATACCCCAGGCTGGGTGGTTTAAACAACAAAACTTTGTTTCTCATAGCTCTGGAGGCTGGAAAGTCCAAGAACAAGATGCCGGCTGATTCAGTGTCTGGTGAAGGTCCTCTTGCTGGTTTGCAGAGGGACAGCTGGCTGTGTTCTCACATGGTGGAGAGAGCGCCAGCCAGCTCTCCGGTCTCTTCTTACAGGGACACCAATCTCATCAAGAGGATTGCACCCTCCTGACCTCATCTAAACCTAACTACCTCCCAAGGGCCTTCCTCCAAATACCATCACATTGGGGGTTATGGCTTCAACTTAGGAATCTGGGGGTGAGGGGCACAAACGTCCAGCCCACAGAGCTATGCCTAATAAAGGAACACGGGCTTGCAATCAGGCAGACCTGGGTTTGAAACCTAGCGTTGCCGCTTAGCAGCTGTGTGACTCTGAGCACAGTTCGTGGCATCTCTAAGCGTCATTTTGGCCATATGAAAATTGGGGTACTGCTGTCACCCTCACAGGGTCGTGGGCTCCTCAGAGGAAGCAACAGGTGCCTCGTGGGCACTGAGGAAGTCTTCTTCTCCCCTCAAGCTTGCTCTCCTTTACCACCAGTGTTTCGGCATGCTGAGACCGAGCGAATGAATAATGGGTGGGTAACCGCCTCCTGTGCTTGCGTCCTTCCAGTGATCTGCAGAATGCAGCTGCTGGTTCCTTTGCCTCTGCCTTTGCTGCTCTGGTCCTCTGCCCCACTGAGCTTGTGAAGTGCCGACTGCAGACCATGTATGAAATGGAGATGTCGGGAAAGATAGCCAAAAGCCAGAAGTAAGTGCTGCTTGGGCGCAAACGTGGGGTCTTGTTGCCTTGGTGTATCCCGTATTTTTAAATTTTTAAATTTTTTTAAATTTAAATTTTATGTTGTACTAAAATTAAGTGGCAGAGAAACAGTTTATCTGTTTATCTGTTACCAAACACCCCTCTCCACCACCACTCTGAGGATAATTTTCTGAACACACTGTCTGTGGTGGTTGGAATCACCATCCACCCCATAGAACGTTGTAGGCAAGTATTTAATATCCCAAAAGTGGAGAAGCAGGGGCGTACACCCCTTCTGGCCTGTGGAGTGCATGAGGCATGACCCCCAACTATACTGGGAGGCACGTAGCAGCGGCTTTGGAATCGAGGGCTGGGCTTTTCCTAGCTGCCAGTTTGGATTCTGGGTTAAGTATTTGCTCACTCCCCAGTCTCCCCAGCACCTGGGCGCTCAGGCTGATCATCCCAGATTCTAGCAGTGACTTCCTTACCTCCTCCCGAATCCTTCAAGTGCACCTACAAACCAGTCAGCTTCTGAAAACATCCACGCAAACCCTCGTAAGCATAGCAAGTCTTCAGTGATCCAGTCACTCTCCAACTCTGTCTTGAAAACAGATTCTAGTTACCCTGTGAGTGTATGTATCATACAGAATCTGATTTATTATATATTTGAATTGAAAATCAGTTTATTATCCTTGTTAATCTCAAAACTTGCTTATTTATCTAAACTAAAGGTTTGCTCGTGGTTGTTGCTGAAGTTAACTCAAAGCCAGTAAATCTCCTGGGAAAAACCATTAGGTAAACTGACCATTTTTAGAGTCATCACTTTCCATCCAGTGAGGATGGGGTTCATAATAGCGCCCTATTTCCTGCACCTGTGAGATTCATTACAACCAATTCAAATCAATTATTCATAGCCTAGAAGTTCAAAACTTTAAGTCTTTAATGCTTTTTTATTGAGATACAGTGTACACACAGTAACAGGAACACACCCAGAAATCACAGGAAATCCTAGGTGTGCAGTTCCACAAGTAGTGACAAAATGAACATGCCTTTGTAAACTGGTACCTAGATAAAGAAACAGATCATGAACAGCACCCAGAAAGTTGCCCTTGGGTCCCTTAAAAGTCGTTTAAAGTATTTTTAAAGAAAGCAATTGTTAGATCCAAAGGACTTAGGTAGACGGACACTCTGTACAAAAGTAAATATTGGCTAACTGTATTTTAGGTATAGCAGTGCCCAAGCCTGGGATTTGGTAGCTTGGGGTTAAGACCTGGATTGGAAGCAGGCTAAGTGTGTGGAGTGGGATGACTTTGTTTCTTCTTCATTGTATTGATAGAAGGAGGGGGCACTGCAGGCAGGGCCTGGCTAGGGGGTAATGCCTGGGAAGGAAGATCATCAATAAAAGCAGGTGGCCTTTGTTCCTGGGGGCCTGATCCTTCCCTGATCCAAGCCAGCTCACCTGCTGAGAACAAAGTGAGGAGTGAGGGGCTGGCTAAGCTGACGGGTGGTTTGTGGTGCTTCTCCTCCCAGGGATAGGCCTGCGCCGCTACACCACCAGGAAGAGGAGCCTGCACGGAAAGTGCCCGTGTTCTGGCTCCCGCAGGCTCTGATCTGCTTCAAGTAAAAAATGTTTACACACCGACCTCGCTAAGAACTAAATACTGGGTGCATCTAGAGCCTTACAGGAGCTATAGCTCAGCTCTGAGAATTTCTTTTGTCTTGCCTTTAAGTAACATTTAAGGCTTGTTGCTCACTTCCCTGGACGAATGCAAAACAAAACAAACCCTAAACACCTGAACCAATTCCCTCAAAATACACAAGCTCAAAAGAAAGGCTGAGGAGATAGGAATCAAGGCAGGTAAGGGACTGGGCACGTACAGTGCCATTTTATTTGCTCTGAGTTTGGACAATCTCATTGTAATTTCACTTACTTACTACTGAAAAAATGGGTATTGGCTCTTTTAGATCTTTGACAACGATTTCTAGAAATGTATGCATTCGTTGTCATAAAATATCTTTACACAGACTAGTTCAAGTAATAAAACTTGTTACAAAATAATTGTAAACTTGTCTTTCTCGGAGATATTTCCTTCCCACAAAAACCTTTTATTGCTGGAATTCTGGTTCCTCTGTTTATAAAATGAGCTACTTCCTTGTTGGAGCTCCATCAGGTCTGCTAGTTGGGTGTGAATGCTGTTCTTATCTGTCACCCCGTGTGTCCCCCCAGCACAGTTTGGTCTGTCGTGAAGAGTATCCTTAGGAAGGACGGCCCCTTGGGCTTCTACCATGGACTCTCGAGCACTTTACTTCGAGAAGTACCGGGCTACTTCTTCTTCTTCGGTGGCTATGAGCTGAGCCGATCGTTTTTTGCATCGGGGAGATCAAAAGATGAACTAGGTAAGTGTGTTGGCAGGGACAGCAGGTGGATTCAACGGTGTCTGCTTCCCAG